>NW_011494606.1:2561500-2577358 GCF_000754665.1 Bison bison bison
GAGATCAGCCCTGGGTGTTCTTCGGAAGGACTGATGCTAAAGCTGAAACTCCAATACTTTGGCCACCTCATGCGAAGAGTTGACTCATTGGAAAAGACTCTGATGCTGGGACGGATTGGGGGCAGGAGGAGAAGGGGACAACAGAGGATGAGATGGCTGGATGGCATCACTGACTCGATGGATGTGAGTCTGAGTGAACTCCGGGAGTTGGTGATGGACAGGGAGGCCTGGCGTGCTGCAATCCATGGGGTCGCAAAGAGTCGGACATGACTGAGCGACTGAACTGAACTGATGGGACTAGATGCCATGATCATACTTTTTGAATGTTGAGTTTTAAGCCAATTTTTCACTCTCTTCTTTCACTTTCATCAAGAAGCTCTTTAGTTCTTCTTCACTTTCTGCCATGAGGCAGGTGTCATCTGTGTATCTGAGGTTATTGACATTTCTCCCTGCAATCTTGATTCTAGCTTCTGCTTCATTCAGCCCGGCATTTTGCATGAGGTACTCTGCATATAAGTTAAATAAGCAGGATGACAATATACAGTCTTGAGGTACTCCTTTCCCAATTTGGAACCAGTCTGTTGTTCCATGTCCAGTTCTAACTGTTGCTTCTCGACCTGCATACAGATTTCTCAGGAGGCAGGTAAGGTGGTCTGGTATTCCCATCTCTTTAAGAATTGTCCAGTTTGTTGTGATCCACACAGTCAAAGGCTTTGGCATAGTCAATAAAGAGAAATAGATGCTTTTCTTGAACTTTCTTGCCTTTTTGATGATCCAGTGGATGTTGGCAATTTGATCTCTGGTTTCTCTGCCTTTTCTAAATCCAGCTTGAATATCTGGAAGTTCATGGTTCACGTGCTATTGAAGCCTGGCTTGGAGAATTTTGAGCATTACTTTGCTAGCGGGTGAGAAGAGTGCAATTGTGTGGTAGTTTGAACATTCTTCAGCATTGCCTTTCTTTGAGATTGGAATGAAAACTGACCATTTCCAGTCCTGTGTCCACTGAGTTTTCCAAATTTGCTGGCATACTGAGTGTAGCGCTTTCACAGTATCATCTTTTAGGATTTGAAATAGCTCAACTGAAATTCCATCACCTCCACTAGCTTTGTTCATAGTGATGCTTCCTAAGGCCCACTTGACTTCACCCTCCAGGATGTCTGAATCTAGGTGAATGATCATTGCCATCGTGGTTATCTGGGTCATGAAGATCTTTTTTGTATAGTTATTCTGTGTATCCTTGTCACCTCCTCTTAATATCTTCTGCTTCTATTAGGTCCATACCATTTCTGTCCTTTATTGTGCCCATCTTTGCATGAAATGTTCCCTTGGTATCTCTAATTTTCTTGAAGAGATCTCTAGTCTTTCCCATTCTATAGTTTTCCTCTTTTCTTTGCAGTGATCACTGAGGAAGGCTTTCTTACTTCTCCTTGTCATTTTTTGGACTTCCTGCATTCAGATTGGTATATCTTTCCTTTTCTCCTTTCCATCAGCTTCTATTCTTTTCTCAGCTATTTTTAAGGCCTCCTCAGACAGCCATTTTGTTTTTTTTGCAATTCTTTTCCTTGGGGATGGTCTTGATCCCTGTCTCCTGTACAATGTCATGAACCTCCGACCATAGTTCATCAGGCACTCTGTCTATGAGATCTAGTCCCTTAAATCTATTTCTCACTTCCACTGTATAATCATAAGGGATTTGATTTAGGTCACCCCTGAATGGTCTAATGGTTTTCCCCCTTTCTTCAATGTAAGTCTGAATTTTGCAACAAGGAGTTCATGATCTGAGCCACAGTCAGCTCTTGGTCTTGTTTTTGCTGAGCGTTTAGAGCTTCTCCATCTTTGGCTGCCAAGAATATAATCAATCTGATTTCGGTATCGACCATCTGGTGATGTCCATGTGTATGTCCACGTATAGGAAGAGGATGTTTGCTGTGACCAGTGTGTTCTCTTGGCAAAACTCTATTATCCTTTGCTGCTGCTGCTAAGTCGCTTCAGTCGTATCCGACTCTGTGCGAACCCATAGACGGCAGCCCACAAGGCTCCCCTGTCCCTGGGATTCTCCAGGCAAGAACACTGGAGTGGGTTGCCATTTCCTTCTCCAATGCATGAAAGTGAAAAGTGAAAGTGAAGTCGCTCAGTCGTGTCCAACTCCTAGTGACCCCATGGACTGCAGCCTACCAGGCCCCTCCGTCCATGGGATTTTCCAGGCAAGAGTACTGGGGTGGGGTGCCATTGCCTTCTCCGGCTGCTGACCTAACAAACCTATTATCCTTTGCCCTGCTTCATTTTGTACTCCAAGGCCAAATTTGCCTGTTACTCCAGGTATCTCTTGACTTCCTACTTTTGCATTCCAGTCCCCTATGATGAAAAGGACATCTTTGAGGGGTGTTAGTTCTAGAATGTCTTGTAGGTCTTCATAGAACCATTCAACTTCAGCCCCTTCAGCATTACTGGTCGGGGCATAGACTTGGATTACTGTGATACTGAATGGTTTGCCTTGGAAACAAACAGATCATTCTGTCATTTTTGAGATTGCACCCAAGTACTGCATTTCGGACTCTTGTTGACTATGAGGGCTACTCCATTTCTTCTAAGGGATTGTTACCCACAGCAGTAGATATAATGGTCATCTGAGTTAAATATACCCATTCCAGTCCATTTTCATTCACTGATTCCTAAAATGACGAATTTCACTCTTTCTATCTCCTGTTTGACCACTTTCAATTTACCTTAATTCATGGACCTAACATTCCAGGTTCCTATGCGGTATTGTTTTTCACAGCATCAGACTTTACTTCCATTACCAGTCACATCCACAACTGGGTGTTGTTTTTGATTTGGCTCTGTCTCTTCATTCTTTCTGAAGATATTTCTCCACTGTTCTCCAGTAGCATATTGGCCAACTACCGACCTGGGGAGTTCATCTTTCAGTGTCATATCTTTCTGCCTTTTCATACTGTTCATGGGATTCTCAAGGCAAGAATACTGAAGTGGTTTTCCACTCCCTTCTTCAGTGGACCACATTTTGTCAGAACTCTCCACCATGATCCACCCGTCTTTTGTGGCCCTACAAGGCATGGCTCATAGTTTCATTGAGTTAGACAAGGCTCTTATCCATGTGATCAGTTTGATTAGTTTTCTGTAATTGTGGTTTTCATTCTGTCTGTATGGCCATACCTGAATAATAGGTTGTTATAGGCAAGGGGAACAAGAGAGAATGAATGAGGAAAGGAAAAAATTAAGAAACTCAAATCATCTATTGATTTAATACAGTTAATTTTCCATAGTGTATAAAAGAAATGGTAAATCAAGAGGTAGATTCAGAATGTAATGAAATAATACATATATATACACGGTAGTCCTGATCCAGTTTTAAAAGGAAAGACCAAGCCTACCCTCCTGTCCCACTCCAGCCCTGAGGCTGCTCCTCCTCTCTGTACCAGGGCACTTATCTGGTAAGGAATGGCAGGCCCCCTCCTTACATGGCATCTCTTCATTTGGCTGATCACTTCCGCCAGGGCACACCCCAATTCCATCACTTCCCTTCCACTTATAATGCTAGAGTAGGAAGACAACAGGTAAGGAATAAGTAGACATATGTCTACAAGATAAGAGAACAGTGGAAACAGGGAGATCCTGTGAGAGAGACAGGGAGACAAAGAAGCACAAAGAGATTACTATTGACAGAATGTCTGACAAGCGTGCCAAGCTCGTTCAGTGGGGGAAAGAGCAGTCTCTTCAACAAAAGGTGCCAGGACAACTGGATATTCGTATGCAAAAGGGCGGAGTTAGAGCCTTACGTCACCATATTCATTGCTGCTGTTTAGTTGCTAAGTTGTGTCACACTCTGCGCAGTCCCATGCAGCCCGCCAGGCTCCTCTGTCCATGGCATTTCCCAGGCAAGAATACTGGAGTGGGGTGCCACTTCCTTTTCCAGGGGTTCTTCCCCACCCAGGGATCAAACCCACGTCTCCTGCATTAGCAGGAGGATTCTTTACTGCTGAACCACAGGGCTTTCCACCTCACTCTATATTCAGAAATTAACTCAAATGGATGGACAACTTGAATATTAGAGTCAAAACTTTATAAAAAAAACAATTAGAAGAAAACATAGGGGTAAATCTTTATGGAATTGGATTTGGCAACAAATTTTAGACTTGACACTAAAAGCATGAATAGCAAAGTAAAAGATTGGTAAATTGGACTCACAAAATTTAAAAAATTTGTGCATAAAGGCATTATCAAAATGTGAAGAGACAACCCATAGGATGGGAGAAAGTATTTGTAAATCATATGCTTGATAAATATCCAGAATGTATAAAGAACACTTTGACACAAGGACAACAAGATAAGCAACCCAATTAATAAAAGAGCAAAAGGGACTTACCCAGTAGTCCAGTGGCTAGGACTCCATGCTCCCAATTCTGGAGGCCTGGGCTCTATCCCTCATCAGGGAACTAGATCCACATGCCAAAACGAAGATCCTGCATGCTGCAACTAAGACCTGGCACAGCCAAATAAATACTTTTTAAATGTGAAAACCATTACAAAATAAAAGGGCAAGATATTGGAATAGGCATTTTTCCAAAAAAGATATACAAATGGCCAACAATCACATGAAAAGATTTTTAACATCATTGGTCATTCAGAAAATGCAAATCAAAACCTCAATGAAATACCAAGTCAAACCCACTACTAGAATTTTTTTAAATGAGTATTTTTCAGTTAGTTAGGATGTGGAGAAATAGAAACCCTCACAACATCGCTTACACAGGGGGCTAGGGTTACAGAATGGCCCAGCTACTGCGGAAAACAGAATGGAATTTCCTTGTAAAGTTAAACATAGAATTAATATGTGACCTAGCAATTCCACTCTTGTGTACCCAAGAAAAATGAAAACACATGTCCACATCTAACTTGTACATGAATGTTCACAGCAGCATTATTCATAATAACCCAAAAGTGGAAACGACCAAAGTATGCATCAGTAGATGAATTTAAACAAATTGTGGTACATCCATACAGTGGAATATTATTCAGCTATAAAGAGAAATGCAGTACTGACACGTTCTAAAATTTGGATGAACCTCAAAAACATGAGTGAAAGAAGCCAGACACAGAAGTTCCCAAGTTATATGATTCCTTTTATGGAAAATATCCAGAATAGGCAAATTCGTAGAGACAGAAAGTGGATTAGTGATCAACAGGAGATAGGAGAAGGAAGGAACAGGGTGTGATTACTTAATGGGCATGGGGTGTCCTACTGAGGTGGGGGGTGAAAATTTTTGAAACTAGAGAGAGCTGGGGTTACACAGCATGGTGAAGGCGTGAAGGCACTAAATGCCACTGAACTGCCACATTAAAATGTTTAAATGTAAGTTGTATGAATTTCACCACAGTTTTTCTAAGTGATGTAGAGATAGCTGGGCCAAGACAGAAGCAGGGATCTGGAGAGAGGGATGGAGAGAGAAGAGCTGGGGAAACCAGGACAAGCTGCGACCTGTTACAAGAAATTTATTAGTACCATTCTGTCAGCGGGTTGCCAGCTAAATTTAATATAGATCTATATACAAAGAAAATGCCTCTTTCTACATAATGAATATTTAATCATGCATGGGTCAGGCAATTCCACAGAAGTAATTAAAAGCAGTCTTTTGTTTATTGCTCAGAAATGATAGTGACCCGCTGACCGGAGCTGCAGACACAGTGACATATTGAAAACGTTACCTACTGACACATGTTATTAAAGAGGAATTAAGGGTCACTTTCTTCCCCTCCCCTTAAAAGCTAATCTTTCCTAAGCCTTCTGTCTGCTTACATGGAGAGGACAGCTCCAAGGGGGCGTCCACCTCCCAGATGAGGCTGGAGAGCTAGGCTGGCCCCCCTCCAGCTACAACCTTCCCTCCACAACCATAAATTGAAACAGATGAGATGGTTATTGAGAAGACCATTGAGAGGAAATAGATGTGGAGTCTCTATGGAAAGTTCTCCCCACTGTCCTGCCATATCCAGCCAGTTGCAAAAACCTGTCAATCTGACCAATTCTCCTCCACTGATACTTTCTCACAGTGTCTCCTCTGTGCCCTTGAAGTTTTGTTCCTCCCTGTTCCAGTCTACTACTGACTCTTCCTGGATCTGTCAATCAAGGCACTACTTCACTCATGCACCTCCCATGGCTCCCCATTGTCCATACTTCTCCTCACCCTGGCATTAAAGGCCCCATGTCTGACCATGGCTCCAGCTGACCATTCTGCATCAGGGTTCTGGGTTGCCAACAGCAGAAAGTGACTGTGTCTGACTTAAGGCAGAAGGACCTTGTTTCCTGAGGACACTGGGGCACTCATAGAATTGATGGGAAACTGGGAGGTCAGCCAGCAAAGGGCAGAAATAAACTCACATGGACGAGGGGGTGGTGCAACCAGGATGCCACTGCTGACACCACCCCTGCTGCCATCATCCAACATCCCTGCAGCCTCCATGACCACCTCTCAGCGTCTCCACCTCCTCATGTCAACCCCCAGACCCCCAGTCCTAGGTGGGAGTGTCCAACCAACAGAGCCTGGTCTCCTTCTGCAGCCTCATCACCACCATCCAGGGAGAAAGGAGCTGGTCCTCTGCTTCCACAGGGAGAGGCAAAGCCCTCACTTTCCAGACATCCTGCCTGTGCCGCAGCTAAATCAACATTTCCTTCCTATGCCCCATCCTCTCAGTGCTCTCCCGTCATCCCAACTCTGCTCTTGTCTTCTCTCCCCATGGGATCCCTCAGCCTCACCTCCTCACAACCAGTTGGATCATTCTTCCAATAACATCAGCAAACATCACCTCCTCTAGGAAGCCTTCCCTGGTTGCCTCCACCATCCCCAATCCAGTTGTGATGCCATCTGGGTCTCTCTGGTGACACCGAAGTCTCTCCACTATGTTTTATAGCTTGTCACACTCCTGGGTGACCCTCCCCTATGAGACTATGCGTCCCCAGAAGGCAGGACTCATGACTTCTCTTAGCCCCAGAGCTCAGCACAGAGCCAGCCTGGTATGTGCTCAGATGCCTGGATGGGCAGAAATGAGGTCTGGCCCAGGATTTCTGTTGCATTCCTGGTCTGCAACAAATGGTTTGGATGTCCTTTATTTTCCAAGTGTGTTTTGGAAACTATACACTGTCAGGGCCCATGAGGATGGGGATAACATCTTTTCCTTAGATATCCCCTCAACTGATAGCACAGGGCTGGGTAGCACATAGTAGGTGCTTAATAAACACACGGTTCACTCTTCCCCTTTCTTGCCCCTAATGTGTTTTTTTGAGCTTTCTGAAGTGTGTCACCATTAAGTTGATACTGAATCAAATCAAACCTAGAAGAGCTTAATAGCAATCACGACCTTGCCAATTTTTTTTGCACATACCTTCTTCTAGCTCATGACAGAGAATGCCAGCTGTCAGTCAAAATCCCTTTCCCCTCCTCCAGAGTATTAGCAGTATAGCCCAGCATACCATGACCTGGTTTCGACCACATTTCCCAGGCTCCTCTACACTTAGGTGTGACCATGTGTCCAAGTTCTTGACAAAGGAACATGAGAAAAAACTCCAAGTCTAGTACTCTCGCAGCCTGCCTTAAGGATTGCCCAAAGCTATCTTAGTGAGAAATTCTATTAGAAGCCTGAGTCAAAATAGGAAGTTATATGACATTCAGCAAGTCACTTTGCCTCTCTGGGCCTCTGTTTCTCCATCAGACTCCCTTCCGGCTCTCACACTGGATGAGTCTAAGCTAAATCTGTAAGTTCCCTCCTCACCTTTTCCCTTTTCAACTGCCCCTACTCGCTGCCAGGCAGGTGGGCTAATATCGTGTTTGGGAAACAGCTGTCCCTGCATTCCCTTCTAAATCATCAAGTCCCAACTCTCTCTGACTTTTAAAGACCTACATGCCTCCCCTCATAATGTTTGAATTATAGTTCAGTTCTTTTGATTTCCTGGATAAATGTAGTTTTCTCATATAGTCTGCTGCAGACTGCCTCTCCCTAGAATAGAAAACCCCAGAAAGCCAGCCCAGGTGAGCTCCCTCTCCATCACCTGCAGCCATGGCCAGTACCACCAAGCCTTCCACACAGAGCCCCACTGACCTACCTTTGGGCTGAGGGGAGGCCAATGTGGGAGCAAGGAGGAGCTATTCTTATATCCAGCATGAAAATGTGGCCCGAATATAGTAATGCAGCCATACCAGATAAAATATTGAGATGCTTCCCAGATGGTGCTAGTGGTGAAGAACCCACCTGCAATGCAGGAGACATAAGAGATACAGGTTCA
Source organism: Bison bison bison (assembly GCF_000754665.1). Classification (NCBI taxonomy): domain Eukaryota; kingdom Metazoa; phylum Chordata; class Mammalia; order Artiodactyla; family Bovidae; genus Bison; species Bison bison. The sequence goes on from NW_011494606.1 coordinate 2,569,794, forward strand.
ATCCCTGGGTCGGGAAGATCCCCTGGAGGAGGGCATGGCAACCCACTCCAGTATCCTTGCCTGGAAAATTCCACGGACAGAGAGAGGAGCCTGGTGGGCTGCCGTCCATAGAGTCACAAAGAGTCAGACACGACTAAAGTGAACTTAGCACACGTGCTAGGTTTGCCGTGGCTTTTGGGCTTCCCTGTAAAGAATTTGCCTGCAATGCAGGAAACTCAAGTTCAAGCCCTGGGTCAGGAAGATCCCTTGGAGAAGAAAATGGCAACCCACTCCAGTATCCTTGCCTGGGAAATCCCGTGGACAGAGGAGCCTGGTGGGCTGTAGTCCATGGGGTTGCAAAGAGTCATACACAACTGAATGACTAACACTTTCACTTGCCATGAATAACCACTGCCCCCAGGCCGCAATGAGTCCAAGGCATCACCAACTCAATGCACAGGAGTTTGAGCAAGCCCCAGGACATGGTGAAGGACAGGGAAGCCTGGTAGCATGTTGCAGTCCGTGGGGTCGCAAAGAGTTGGCCATAACTGAGCAACTGAACAACAATAGGCCTCCTCTGAATACCGCTAGGCTAGCCACCCCACCATCTCCCGTCCTCACCTGGTAAAGGACATCCGCACAGGGCAACAGTGTCCATATTAGTATTCTGGATTTTGTGATGCTTATGGTATTTGTCAACTTTTTTAGTTTTTGTTTTATTATAATTTATTCTCTTATTCTAAATAAACATTCGCTCTCGTATTCTTTTTATGAAATGGTCAGCCAGGTGTGGCCGCAAGATGAGACAGAGAAGAGGCTCAGGAAAACAGTTTATTGTTCTCCTGTGTCCTAGGGACAGGAGGCAGGGTTCACGTGCAGGGCCACACGGGAAGCACCAGGCTCAGAAGACAGGAATGAGGGAGTGCTCACACCACGGCCTTTATTGAAGTTTCCATGGGAAAGGCGAGGCAGGGAAGGGTGAGCGGCTCAGGATTGGCAAGTGTAAGTAATTCTAGCAGGTTTGGGCCATAGGTCTGTCCCTACCTACCTGAATGATTAAGGCAGAGAAATATCACCTCTGGGATACAAGGGCCAGGCAGAGAAGGTCTGAGTCTGCATTGGTGAGTTCACATATCAAAGGCCTAAGAACTGGCTAGCCCCCAGGAATGGCAGTCTCTCCTCAGCCAGAAAGGTTTTGGAAGATGTCAAAACGTCATAAAATATAATAAACTATAGATAGATATAGGTACAGGTACAACTTTATACCTATTTTTGTATTCATAACTGTGTATTCTTTTTCTTAGAGAGAGCCCCCATGGGGAGGGAAGGATTGCGAGTTTGGGATGAGCAGATACAAACTGTTATATATGGGATGGATAAGCAACAAGGTGCTACTGTACAGAACACTGAGCTACATTCAATATCCAGTGATAAACCATAGTGGAAAAGTATGTAGAAGAGTGTGTATATGCATAACTGAATCACTTTGCTGCACAGTGGAAATAAACACATTATAAACCGATGGACGACAATAAAACTTTAAAAAAAAAAAAGACAGCCTCAAGCAGCATGGGCCTCAATCCCTACAAAATCCTGGCTACCCGCCCCCCACCCACACACACACCTTGGTGATCATTGGCTGCAGGGTGCAGATAATGGAGAGATACATACACCTGAGGGCAAAACATCCACCCACATTCCCTCCATCCATTTGGTGAGCTCCAACTGTTATGGGTCATAGATTAATCTATGTCCCCCCAAAAGATATGTTGAAGCTATACCTCAGAATGGGCTTCCCTGGTGATTCAGACGGTAAAGAATCTGTCTGCAACACAGGAGACCTGGGTTCAATTCCTGGGTCAGGAAAATTCCCTGGAGAAGGGAATGGCTACCACTCCAGTATTCTTGCCTGGAGAATCTCAGGGACAGAGGAGCCTGATGGGCTACAGTCCATGGGATCATAAAGAGTCCGACACGACTGAGTGAGTAACACTTTCACATCTCAGAATGGGACCTTATTTGGAAATAGAGTTGTTACACGGGCCACTGGTGGAGATGAAGTCATGCTGGAGTCGGGTGACCCTATTCCATAATCCAATACGATTGGTGTCCTTATAAGAAGAGGAAGGGAAACACAGGCCCAAGGGGAAGATAGTCAAGTGATGAGGGAGGCAGAGGTTGAAGGGCTGTGGCTGCAGGTCAAGGATCGCCTGCATCGCCAGAGCCTAAAGCAGATTAGGGACAGAATCTGGGACAGATTCTGCCTAGCTCTTCAAAGAAGTGGGGTCCTGCCGACACCTTGACCGTGAGAGAATCCGTTTGTTGTTGCAAGCCCTCTTGTTTGTGACGCTTTGTTACGGCAGCCCTAGAAAGCCAATACACTGCAACAGGAAGCCCCTTTCTAGGTGATATTCAGAGAACTTCTCTCTCCAACTATTACCAGCACAGATGACAAAACAGAACACAAAACAGATGGCAGACAGAACTAGGGCAGTGGGTTTGAGGAAGTAGCAAGGGGCTGGACAAGCCCTTTAGGCCCTCAGCTCAGAGCATGAGATGGGAGGAATCAGCAGAAGGGTTTGGCTGCAACAGGAGAGTGAACCCTGAAAATGGCCCACTGTGCTCTGGGAGGCACCCAGTCCTTCCTCCAGACCAGGCTCCAAGGGGGTGCTGGGCCAAGTCCAAGGTCAAGTTGCTCCCGTTGGCAGCTGGAGCCACCTTTGTGAGCCCAAGATTTGAGTGATCTCTGCTTCCTAGGTGGCACAGTGGTAAAGAACCCATCTGCCACTGCAGGAGATGCAAGAGACCCAGGTTCAATCCCCAGGTTTGGAAGATATCCTGGAAAAGGGAAATGGCAACCCACTCAAGTATTCTTTCCTGGAGAATTCCATGGACAGGGGAGCCTCGTGGGCTACAGTTCATGGGGTCGCAAACAGTCAGACATGACTGAGCATGCACACACATGTCACTAAGTGCCAGGAAGCACAGTGACCCAGGCAGCTGGAGCCCAGGGAGAAGCCCACACGCTGCTCATTCAGAGCCCACAGTCAGGGACCAGTGGATGGAGCGGCCGGGCCATTGAGTCAGAACTAACCAGGGGCACCACATGGCTGACCTTTCTGCTCACAGCTCTCCCAGCAGCCCAGCTGTACATAATTGAGGTCTGTGAACAAAGAAAGATGCCAGCTACATGAGCTGGAAAGGGACTTTAATACGTGATACCAGAGTATTCAGGGTAGAGGAAGGGGTCACACTCACGACCGGCGGGACCTGCCCTTAGCCCAGTTGTCCTCAAGATGAAAATGAAAGAGATCAATTCAATTATCTCAAAGGTCCTTTCTGTTTCAGTTTTCTCAACTATGGTACCCCATGCCCTGCCAGGGGCCTTGCACCCTCATGCTCCCTCCTAGCTGCCCAGCCCTTCATCCATGTGTTGCAGATTTCATGTCCTTAAGCGCATCATTACAACCTGCCAGGCCCCCAGCCCAGCCCAGCCCAGGTTCTGCTCTGTTGCAGAAATTCTGCAACAGCCCAAAAGCCATTAAACTAATCAAGTCATGAAAGTGGGGTACAGGCAACCTCTCGATAAGGTTTTGCAATTAAAAAGGAGGCAGACTGGGGGACTTTCCTGGCGGTCCAGTGTTTAAGACTCCATGCTCCTATGCGGGGCACGGGTTCGATCCCTGTGGGGGATCCCATGGGACTTTCCAGGTAAGAGTACTGGAGTGGGTTGCCATTGCCTTCTCCAAGAGGCCTTCCTAGGACGCTTCAACTCAAACTGTTAAACACAGAGTCTTCTGTCTCCCCCAAAGTTGGAGATTAGTATTGAGCCCGTTAATGCTCCAGCCTCTCTCATCTCCCAAGCGGCCAAAAAGATGCTGCCCCAATGCCTGACATCAACCCAAAACAAGTGGTGAGGCTCGCGTGGTTGCACGCATTGCATATTTTCTCTACCACCTGGGGCTAGATACAAAACAATGAAAATGAAAAGAGGTGGGAAAGGTGACTTGTTGAAAGGAGAAATCAAAGAAGAACCAGCCATCAGCTTATGTTTAGCAATAAGCAGGATAATCACATAGGAAATTAAAAGTGAGTCTCCTTGAAGAAGAAGAAGGAGGGGGAAAAAAAAACTATAATTGGTTCCCTCTGTTCTGAAGTCACAGCACCTGCTCTCCATCTGCACCCAGAGAAGTGGCCAGAGGTCAAGGATTGGATCTGCCAAAACTCTTTCAGGCAGTCTCGAAATGCAAACACACACACATGCTGTCCATGTATGATTTAAAGTGCACAAAGCTGGACTTCTCTGGTGGTCCTGTGGTAGAGAATCCACCTGTCAGTGCAGGGGGCACGGGTTCAGTCTTTGGTCTGGGAAGATCCCACATATACTATGGAGCCACCAAGCCCCGTGTACCACAGCAAGTGAGTCCCTGTGCCACGACCACTGAAGTCACGTGCTCTAGAGCCTGTGCGCCACAGCAAGAGAAGCCGCCACAATGAGAAGCCCACGCACCACAACAAAGGGTGGCTCCCACTGGCCGAAACTAGAGAAAGCTGGTGAACAGCAAAAAGACCCAGCATGACCAAAACACAAAATGTTTTCATTAAAAAATTAACTTTTGAAAAATGCACTAAGCTTCAGTACTTAGAGGCCAACATTAGGACACATCCTCCCATCTTTTATTTTTTTCTAACCCTTCAATCACCTGGAAGGAGAATTTACAGGTTGAGGTATGGGGACCCTCTGATAGGCAGTTATGGGCTGTGAAGTATGGTGCAAATGATGTTACTGACAATTAGATGTCAAAGTTCAGGAATGACTTATTTAATTGTATAAATTGGAGAAGATTCGGAGTTAAAACTATAGCAACATCACTTTTTAAAATTTAAGTATAGTTGATTGCTGCATCATAAGGCAGTTCTATTTCACACTGAGGAAACCAGAATTGAAAGAGACACGTGTTCCCCAATGTTCATCGCAGCACTGTTTATAATAGCCAGGACATGGAAGCAACCTAGATGTCCATCGGCAGACGAATGGATAAGAAAGCTATGGTACATATACACAATGGAGTATTACTCAGCCATTAAAAAGAATACATTCAGTTCTAATGAGGTGGATGAAACTGGAAGAGTGAAGTAAGCCAGAAAGAAAAACACCAATATAGTATACTAACGCATATATATGGAATTTAGAAAGATGGTAACAATAACCCTGTATACGAGACAGCAAAAGAGACACTGATGTATAGAACAGTCTTTTGGACTCTGTGGGAGAGGGGGAAGGTGGAATGATTTGGGAAAATGGCATTGATTATATATAATATCATATACAAAATGAGTCACCAGTCCAGGTTCGATGCACGATACTGGATGCTTGGGGCTGGTGCACTGGGACGACCCAGAGGGATGGTATGGGGAGGGAGGAGGGAGGAGGGTTCAGGATGGGGAACACATGTATACCTGTGGCGGATTCATTTTGATATTTGGCAAAACCGATACAATATTGTAAAGATAAAAAAAAAAAGTATAGCTGGTTTACAACATTGTGTTAGTTTCAGGTATATAGAGAAGGCGATGGCACCCCACTCCAGTACTCTTGCCTGGAAAATCCATGGACAAAGGAGCCTGGTAGGCTGCAGTCCATGGGGTCGCTAAGAGTCGGACACGACTGAGCAACTTCACTTTCACTTTTCACTTTCATGCATTGGAGAAGGAAATGGCAACCCACTCCAGTGTTCTTGCCTGGAGAATCCCAGGGATGGGGGAGCCTGATGGGCTGCCGTCTATGGGGTCGCAAAGAGTCGGACACGACTGAATCGACTTAGCAGCAGCAGCAGCAGCAAAGTGAATCAGTTACATATAATTTTTTCAGATTATTTTTCCACCATATGTTATTACAAGATATTGGATATAGTTCCCAACACAGTAAATCCTGTGGCTATTTATGTATAGTAGTTTATATCTGTTAATTCCATACTCTTAGTTTATCCCTCCCCCAAGCCTTCCCCCTTTGGTAACCATAACTTTGTTTTCTATGTCTGCAAGTCTGTCTCTTAATCACACATACGCCCTTCTGCTTTCTCATAGGACAGGCAGGGGTGGAGTCGACAGTTAGGATGCCAAGAATGCGATTTACTGACAGGGGTGAGCAGTCCTCCTTGATGGTCTCAGCCATGGGTCTGTAGCGGGCAAAAGATGTATAGTCTCTAGTCCAGAATGTGGACCCCAGGAGGCAGGCAGAGTTGAAAACACTTCTGAGAGAGGGGAACTGGCCCATCAGCAACCAATTTTAATTAAGGACCTGGGGCCAGATGCCGGTGGAATCAGCTGATCTAAAAGTGATCGAGGGCAGGTCAGAGGGAAATAGGGAGGGAGCCAGGTCCCTGTCGGCTACAGGCCTTTGTGAAGCTGTCCTGGCCTGCATTGCGACCCACCTTGCTTAAGCCAGTTTAGTAGAATCCTGTGACTTGCAAACAAAGGTGCCTCAGCCAAGGCCCATTCCTCCGCTCACCAGCTGCAGAGGGCTGGATAAGAGGGCTCTGTGGATCTCCCAGGGCCACAAGAAGTTAGGAGAACACGTGGAACCCCCTGAGGTGTGCAACTGAGCTCCCGTCTGGAGAATCCCAGGGTCGGGGGAGTCTGGTGGGCTGCCGTCTCTGGGGTCGCACAAAGTCAGACACGACTGAAGCGACTTAGCAGCAGCAGCAGCCACATCATGCGTGGCTGGTGATGCCAGTGCTGTGTCTCTGCAGAAGGTGGCCCTGCTAGGCCCTCGCCCACAGCAGAGGAGGCCACTGGGATCCTTCGCAAGTGGAACCCCCAGGAGCAGCAGAACCACATTATCAGCCTCAGACTCAGAGAGCGACCCAGAACAAACGCTCCTTACAGAGAGGAGAGCCCTGCCATGGAGACCCATGCTGGGTGCCCCGAGGACACTGTGGACAGGGCAGAGTCTCAGGGCTTCTGTTGAGGAGGAACTTTCAAAGACCTGCTAAGCCAGCGCCCGTCTCACAGAATTAGAGGCCGGAGGCCCAGGGAGGGAAGGACTTGCCTAAGACCACACTGTGAGTAACTTGTCACCTGCCCCTCCTTCGGGATAGTGTCTCCTAAAGAGCCAGCTGGGTCTTTCTCTAGGTCACTGAGCCAAGTGTCCAAAGACTCAATTTCCTTCTTCCAAAAAGTTGCCGGTGAGATGCGGACGGAGGTGGGAGGGAGGTTTAAGATGGAGGGGACATATGTATACCTAAGGCTGATTCATGTTGATGCATGGTAGAAGCCATCACAATATTGTAATTATCCTCCAATTAAAATTAAATTTAAAAAAAACCACAAAGGGTTGACGAGCACTGTCAGCCCCCTTCCCCTCTAGCTTTGGGAATCTGTGATGTGAGGCCAGAGCCTGGTCCAGGATTGGCAGCTGGTCTGTCTCTACAGGACATCATGGGACAGTAGAAGGAATACGAGGATTGGTGTCCCAGACTGTCTTTTACGGGACTCTTCTGTGTAACCCCAAAGGCGTCACTTAGCCTCTGGTTTCCAGTCACCTTGTTTGTACAGTGGGTTGTACAGACAAGGTGACTGGAAAC
>NW_011494606.1:2577458-2583122 GCF_000754665.1 Bison bison bison
GGTTGTACAGTCTGTTGCGCTGGTTTTGCAGGCCATGAAGATTAAGTAGGATGGAGTCTGCAGGCCAGCCACACCAGTGTCAAGGACGGGTGGTTACTCTCTCTCCCCAAGCAGAGCCCACAGCTCACCTGCCTGATGAGGCATTCCTGGTACCATACCCATCTCTTACAGAAATCACATAAAGCAAATGCCTTCCCACATTGCCTGGCATAGGCCCTATACACCAATATTCAAAACAGCCCTATCTTGTTCTTATGGGATATGGGGACCAGGAACCATCTTAGCTGAGGCTTCTAAATATGGGATCCCATGCTGCCAGGGACCCATAAAACATGGCCCTGGTACCTCCAGCCTATTATCAAGTTTTCAAAGTCTTACAGAAGATACTGCCCTAGGTAAACTCAAGGGCAATTTACTTTGCTTTGGGCTAGACTTCCCTGGTGGCTCAGATGGTAAAGCGTCTGCCTACAATGCGAGAGACCTGGGTTCGATCCCTGGGTTGGGAAGATCCTCTGGAGAAGGAAATGGCAACCCACTCCAGTACTCTTGCCTGGGAAATCCTATGGATGGAAGAGCCTGGTAGGCTACAGTCCGTGGGGTCGCAAATTCAGACACGACTGAGCGACTTCACCTCACCCTTAGAATGTTCTTTCAAAGTGTAGTAATAACATCATTATCTCATGTTAGCCAGAAGCTCAGCTTGGTAATACAGATGTTTCCGATTAATGTAAATGTGCACCATTAACTAACTGTTATATGATACATGAGGTTTGTTTGGTAGGAAGACCTTTTTTTCAAAAAATTTACAATCCCCAGCAGTTCCACTTTCAGGTATTTCTACTAAGAAATAACTACAAATACATGCAATGATTTATGAACAAGGCTATCTGTTGATATATGGTGTACAAATATTTTTTAATTCAACAATTGGTTAAAATTTATGGTGTCTTCAAATGATGGGACTATATGCAGTCACTAAAAATCACCTTATAGAAGAATATTTAATAACCCTGATGATTATAATTTGAATATTGTTGAGCAGAGGAGAAAAGCTTACAAAACAGTACATATAGTCTGATTTCAAATTTGTACATTAAAATGAAAGATTATACAAACCAATGTTAAAAACAGTTATGTGATCAAAAGTGACTTTTATTGTACTTTTCAAGTTTTTTACAAAACATATGAATGATTTTTATAATTTGGAAGGAAAGGCAGTAAATGTCCTTTTGAAAATCTCTGCAAAAATAAAGTCTCTAAAAGGGTCTTGAGAGCTGAGAGTTCAAGGAGACCCCAAGGGCAGGCACTGGGAAGCCTCCTCCCCAACTTGTAACATAACAGCTGGTTTTCAAAGCTTTCATACCACCATTTGTCAACATCACAAGCTTGAAACACCAAGCGTTAGTGAGGATGTGGATCTGTGATATCCTTTACACGTTGCACTGGAGTGTAAACTGGGGCAACCACTTTGCAAAACCCTTGACTTTTGTCTCCTAAAGCTGAACACTCACATGCTTAACACTCGACAGGGAACGCGTGTTTGTCAGTAGACATTACAATAGTAACCCTGGAAAGACCCTTGTTCATCAACACACAAATGAATAATCTGCGGTGTGTTCCCACAATGTGCAGTGCTGTAAAATCAAGTTAACTGGTGTTTGAGAAAACAAAAAAGTTCTGGATTTGGATGGTGGTGATGGTTGTACTGCACCATGAATATACTTAAATGCCACTGAATTTGACATTTAAAATAGTTAAAAATAGTAAGTTTTACATTATATGTATTACCATAATAAAAAACAAATTATTATACATAGCTAACTTAATCATGATAGCCCACCAGGCTCCTCTGTCCAGGCAAGAATACTGGAGTGGGTTGCCATTTCCTCTTCCAGGGGATCTTCCTGACCCAGGGATTGAACCCACGTCTCCCACATTGCAGGCGGATTCTTTACTGCCAACCCACAGAGGAATCCCCCCCACAAAAAAATTACCATATATAATTAATCATGATGATACCAAGTAAAAAGTTGAAATTGCCAAAAATGACATACAACATGATGTCCTCTGTGCTCAGTCGCTCAGTTGTGTCCGACTCTTTGCGACGCTATGGACTGTAGCCCGCCAGGCTCCTCTGTTCATTGGGATTCTTCGGGCAAGAATACTGGGGTGCGTTGCCATGCCCTCCTCCAGGGGATCTCCCCAAACCAGAGATCAAACCCAGGTCTCCCGCATTGCTGGCAGATTCTTTACCAGCTGAGCCACCAGGGAAGTCCTTTATAACATTAAAACAACTAAAATTTAAAATAGGCTTTTTGAGAAAGCAAATAAAACACAGTACAACAAAATAAGCAAAGCAAGAGAATGATGACACTTTTAAAAGTGGGCATTTAATTTCCATGGGGTTTTTTAAGTATCCTTGATATTAATTTCTCAGTTTGATATTAATTTCTCATTTAAATATTTTCTTTTCTGCAATCACCCTCTGTGTTTTTTCAGTCTTTTTACATTCTTGAGGCTTTCAGTGGCTGAGTCAAATATCCCTCTTGGTAAATAACACATCGCACTTGAAAACATGTGGGTTGTTTTCAAATCTTTTGATATTGATTTCTAACATAATTTTACAGCGCTAAGAGAACAGATTCTATGATTTCAATACCTATAGACCAGGAAATTTTTGCACCTTATTTTATATCCCTGGATATGTTCCAGTGTCTCCTAGTTTATAGTCTATAGGAATTTGAATAGAATTTCGTACCTTGCTGTGGTGTGAAAATTGTGTAAATCTTAATTATGTTGAATTGGTTCATAGTGCTTTTCAGGTCTACTATCCCCTTCCCAGATCAGATCAGATCAGCCGCTCAGTTGTGTCCGACTCTGCGACCCATGAATCGCAGCACGCCAGGCCTCCCTGTCCATCACCAACTCCTGGAGTTCACCCAGACTCACGTCCATCGAGTCAGTGATGCCATCCAGCCATCTCATCCTCTGTCGTCCCCTTCTCCTCCTGCCCCCAATCCCTCCCAGCATCAGTCTTTTCCAATGAGTCAACTCTTCGCATGAGGTGGCCAAAGTACTGGAGTTTCAGCTTTAGCATCATTCCTTCCTCCCCTTCTACTTTCTATTAATTCTATTAATTTTTGAGAGCTTGACATTGAAACTCCAACTAAAAATCTTTATCTACTTAAAAAACAATTGTAATATATAGTGGAACTATGAAACTTTGTTCTGTATTTTCCAAGTCTCCTGTAAATGTGTTATCATACTTTCATAATTTAAAATTTTTAAATAACAGAATCACAAACCTGGAAGTCCGGGTGGTTGTTATCTGGATTAGGGAGGGCAGCCTGATACAGGTTATTATTAAGATCCTGACATTTGCTGGGTAGTGGAGCCACAGGCGCTTTTTACATTAGAAGAAAGAAAATGAAGCTGTGTAGAGGAAGAGAGGATGGGAGGGAGGGAGGAGAGGAGGAGAGAAAAGTGTTGTACATGGGCCAGAGGTGAGGGTATGCCACGAAGCAAAGATTATGATTCATCCAATTCTGAGCACCTAGGGTCCTTTTAAAAAGCTAAATGAAAAACAGAACTATCATATGACCCAGTAATCCCACTACTGGACACATACCCAGAGAAAATCATAAGTCACAAAGTTACGTGTACCCTAATGTTCACCGGAGCACTATTTACAATAGTCAGGACATGGAAGCAACCTAAACATCCATCAACAGATGATTGGATCAAGAAGATGTGGTACATATATACAGTACAATATTACTCAGCCATAAACAGGAATGAAATGGGGTCATTTGTAGAGATATGGATGGACCTAGAGTCTGTCGTACAGAGTGAAGTAAGTCAGAGAGAGGAAAAATAAATATTGTCTATTGATACAGATGCACCTATTTTCAGGGCAGGAATAGAGATGCAGATGTAGAGAATGGCCTTGTAGATGGGAGCTGGGAGAAGCGGGGACAGACTGAGACGGTGGCATTGGCATATGTACACGTGCGTGTGCCTGCTAAGCTGCTTCAGTCGTGTCTGACTCTTTGCTACCCTGTGGACTGTAGCCCACCAGGTTCCTCTCTCCATGTGATTCTCTAAGCAAGAACACTCCATGTGTAAAACAGATAGCTAGTGGAAAGCTGCTGCATAGCACCGGGAGCTCAGTTTGGGGTGGGATAAGGAGGAAGTGAGAAGGAGGTCCAAGAGCAAGGGGATATATATACACATACAGCTGATTTACGTTGTTGTACAGTAGAAATTAACACAACATTATAAAGCAGTTGTACTCCAACAAAAACAAAAATGCTAAACAGAGCATATCATGTACTGTTTAGTAATATATAAGTGAAAAGCATTTGTAAAAATTAAATGCATAGCTTTGGGGGAAGGTGTTCTAGAATAGTGCCTGTGCACATAATAGGTGCTCAATAAATATTTGCTGTTTGTTGGAGAGGGAAAAAGTAAATGGTTGTTTAATACAACATTTAGCATAGTGATTGCTCTGGGATGAAGAGGAGGATATGTTTGGGGCTTCCCTGATCCTGGCATTCAGTATCTTAAACTCAGTCATGGATACACAATTGTTCATTATCATTCCTAAAACATACATAAGACTTTATATGCACTTTTTGTATGTATGATTTATTTCACAATTTAAAAAGTGAAAAAGGAGAAAGGAAGCATAAATTAATTAAATAGAATGCAAAGAAACAAGAGAATTTTTAGTGCTCTCTGAAAACACCAATAAATAATCAAAGCTCTGGAAAAATGGATCAAAAAAGAAATAGAGAAGGCACAGATATTCAGAATGAAAAAGAGGATAAAACTCCAGATACAGTACAGTTTTTTTTTTTTTTTAACTATTTAAAGTATACTAGGACCACTTCTGGGCTTCTAAAGAATCCACCTGCCAATGCAGGAGATGCAGGCTCAATACCTAAAGAAGGAAGACATCCCAGAAAAGGAAATGGCAACCTACTCCAGTATTCTTGCCCAGGAAATCCCATGGACAGAGGAGCCTAGCGGGCTACAGTTCGTGGGGTCACAAAAGAGTCGGACATAACTTAGCAACCAAACAACAATTTATCTATGGGCAATAAGTTTTCAGTTCAGTTCAGTTGCTCAGTCGTGTCCAACTCTTTGTGACCCCATGAGTCGCAGCACGCCAGGCCTCCCTGTCCATCACCAACTCCTGGAGTTCACCCAAACTCATGTCCATCCAGTCGGTGATGCCATCCAGCCATCTCATCCTCTGTCCCCTTCTCCTCCTGCCCCCAATCCCTCCCAGCATCAGAGTCTTTTCCAATGAGTCAACTCTTCGCATGAGGTGGCCAAAGTATTGGAGTTTCAGCTTTAGCATCAGTCTTTCCAAAGAACACCCAGGAATGGTCTCCTTTAGAATGGACTGGTTCGATCTCCTTGCAGTCCAAGGGACTCTTAAGAGTCTTCTCCAACACCACAGTTCAAAAGCATCAATTTCTTCGGCACTCAGCTTTCTTCACAGTCCAACTCTCACATCCATACATGACCACTGGAAAAACCATAGCCTTGACTAGACGGACTTTTGTTGGCAAAGTAATGTCTCTGCTTTTCAATATGTTATCTAGGTTGGTCATAACTTTGCTTCCAAGGAGTAAGTGTCTTTTAATTTCATGACAG
>NW_011494606.1:2583222-2603121 GCF_000754665.1 Bison bison bison
TCCCCATCTATTTCTCATGAAGTGATGGGACCAGATGCCATGATCTTCGTTTTCTGAATGTTGAGCTTTAAGCCAACTTTTTCACTCTCCTCTCTCACTTTCATCAAGAGGCTTTTTAGTTCCTCTTCACTTTCTGCCATACGGGTGGTGTCATCTGCACATCTGAGGTTATTGATATTTCTCCCGGCAATCTTGATTCCAGCTTGTGCTTCCTCCAGCCCAGCATTTCTCATGATGTACTCTGCATATAAGTTAAATAAGCAGGGTGACAATATACAGCCTTGACGTACTCCTTTTCCTATTTGGAACCAGTCTGTTGTTCCATGTCCAGTTCTAACTGTTGCTTCCTGACCTGCATATAGGTTTCCCAAGAGGCAGGTCAAGTGGTCTGGTATTCCCATGTCTTGAAGAATTTTCCACAGTTTATTGTGGTCCACACAGTCAAAGGCTTTGGCATAGTCAATAAAGCAGAAATAGATGTTTTTCTGGAACTCTCTTGCTTTTTCCATGATCCAGCGGATGTTGGCAATTTGATCTCTGGTTCCTCTGCCTTTTCTAAAACCAGCTTGAACATCAATAAGTTTTAAAACAGACTAAGCCATGCTCTAGAAAAGTGTAACAAGATATCAAAATGGGACTTTCTCCATCTCACCTTCAGCTGAGGGTCCTGGGACCAAGAACCAGATGCAGTTGCAAAATGCTTTCTCATTTCTAAACAAGATGCCAAACCACCTCACCTCTGTAGGGTGAGCAAAGGTTCTGTGAAACCAGTTCTGCCAGTACTGGTCTTCACCAGGTAGAGCTGTTTGTTGTTGTCCTTCAGTTACTCGGTCACTCAGTCACGTCCCTTCTTTGCAACCCCAGGGACTGCAGCACGCCAGGCTTCCTTGTCATTCACCATCTCCTGGAGCTTGCTCAAACTCGTGTCCATTGAGTCAGTAATGTGATCTGCTAAAAGGGTACAAATTGGAAAGGCCTGGCAGAAAGGAGGGTGTCTTTGGTGATGGGTGGGTAGGAGCTTCCTCTTAACCTCAAACCAAGTGAGCTTGACCAGGACCACTCAGAGGGCTTGAGGGGCTCCCAGGACGAAGAGTCATAAAGGCTTCTGTGTACCTGAAAATCCTAAAGCCAGCCATGGTGAGCTAGCATCAGAGGGAGTGTGAGGAGCAAGGACTGACTTGGGGAGCTGCACTCTGCCAACAGTGGGCAAGGAAGCAAAGGGTCAGAGGGGAGGACATGAAGGGAATGGAGTCTGTCCTCTGGGGGACAGGCTCAAACAAATAGGGTCTGGCAGAGAAAACCAGAGAGCCAGCTGGAGTCAAGATGTCACCATGCCATGGGCATCGCACCTGGAGGCCCAGTGGAGTAGATGGGGCTCCGAGACAATCCAAATAAAGAGCCTGCTTTAGACATCAGAAGCCTAGAAAGTGCCAACCCCTCATAAAAGTACCTGTATGAGGTTCTTACAACAGTGCCCTTTCCCCCGTGGCCGCCCCCCAGGCAGTCCCACAGACTGAACGTAGTAACCTATCCATCCGCCTATTTATATGTCTATCATCTATCTATCCTGGCCAAGGGACGCTTATCCCAGAAATGCAAGGAAGGTTCAACTTCAGGAAAATATTTAACATAATTCACCATATTACTAGAAAGAGAGAAGAAAAGCTATATGAAAAAAACTTTGATGAAACTCAAACCTGTAAAGCAACTATACACAAATAAAAATTAAATGAAAAACAAAAAAGAAGAAAAGCTCTTAGGAGGCCATGTGAATCAGCTCCAGTACAACACTGGAAGGGTGCCTTCCTTATAACAATTTATTGAGCTGTACATTTATATATTTTTTGAATATTTTGAAGTTAAAAAGATAAATAAATTGCACTGGATAAATGGCTGATTTTGGATTGGAATGGGAAATGTATAAAATGAGCCTAGAACATCTTTAATGTCAGAAAGTAAAGAAAAAAATTCAAACATACTTATACTTTAATTCAAAGCTTCATGTTAAAAACAAACTCCTAGAGCATTAGGGCCAGTGAGATCTTCCCTAACTTCCCAAAAAGGTATCCTTGGAAAACACGCAGCAAATATCTCAGTGGTGAAACATCAGGTGTATTTTCTTTACAATGACAAATCAGGTTATCTGGTGCTAAATCTAACTAAAATAAATGCTCAAGACCTATAAGGAGAAAAATGTAAAACTGTGTTGAAGGAAAGAAATAAACAACAGAAATGACACTTGCGTGTGAAGTCGTTTCAGTCGTGTCCGACTCTTTACAATGCTACGGACTGTAGCCCACCAGGCTCCTCTGTCCATGGGATTCTCCAGGCAAGAACACTGGAGTGGGCTGCCATGTCCTTCTCCAACAGAAAAGACAGAGCACATCTATGGATGGAGGGACTCTACATCTTAAAAATAGTGCACTTCCCCACTTCTGTCTATAAATTCAATGCCATTCCCACTAAACTCTCAAAGGGTTTTATCACAGAACTTGATAAGATTATCTTAAAGTTAATGTGGAAGGAAAGAGAGCCAAGAAAATTTTGAAAGAACAAAATTGAGAGACTTACCTTGCCAGATATAAGGAATTATTATAAAGCTATTACAATTTAAAGTGGTGGTATTGCTCCAGGAATAAATAAATAAACCATGGAATAGAAGATAAAGCCCAGAAATAAACCCATAAATGTAGCTTATATGTAACAGAATTACAAATCAGAGTAATGATTTATTCTATAAATAATAGATGATTAGATGAATTATTCTATTAATGGTACTGGGAAAATTGGCCATTTGGAAAAAAGTAAAATTAGGCCTTTTCCTCACATTGTACACACACACACACACACACGTGACAGGAACACACAATCCAAGGAGATTAAAGATCGAAATGTGAAAAAAAATCTTTTTTTAAGTTTCAGAAAAGAAAAATATAGAAGGATATTTTATACCATCAGCATAAGATTTTTAATCAAATTTTTATCAAGATATATTAACTACAACTATAAAGGAAAGTTTTGTAATGTTGAAATACATTGAAATTTAAAACTTCTGTCTGACAAAGACTTTTGTAAATGATATTTGAAAGATAAGTTGCAGACTGAGAAAAGTTTTTTTTTATTTTATTGAAGTACAGTTGATTTATAATGTATTCATTTCTACTGTACAACAAATGGACTCAGTTATACACACATGTATTCTTTCTTATTCTTTTCCATTATGATTTATCACAGAATACTGAATATAGTTCCTTGTGCTATACAGTTCAGCTTGATTCAGTCGCTCAGTTGTGTCCGACTCTTTGTGACCCCATGAATCGCAGCACGCCAGGCCTCCCTGTCCACCACCAACTCCTGGAGTCCACCCAAACCCATGTCCATCGAGTCGGTGATGCCATCCAGACATCTCAGTAGGACATTGTTATTTACCCACGCAATATACACTAGTTTGCAGCTGCTAATCCTAAACCCCCTATCCTTCCCTCCCCTCCCCACTCCCCTGCTCTTAGCAACCACAAGTCTGTTCTCTATGTCTGTGAGTCTGTTTCTATTTCATAGGTAAGTCTGTGTCATATTTTAGATTCCACACATAAGGGATACCATATGGCATTTGTCTTTCTCTTTCTGACTTACTTTGCTTAGTATGATCATCTCTAGATCCATCCGTGTTGCTGCAAATGGCATTGTTCATTCTTTTTGATGGCTGAGTAATATTCCATTGTGTATATATCACATCTTCTTCATTCATTCATCTGTCAATGGCTATTTAGGCTGTTTCCATATTCCAGCTATTGTGAATAGTGCTGCTATGAACACAGAGGTGCCTATATCTTATCAAATTATAGTTTTGTCTGGGTATATGCCCAGGAGGGTGACTGCTGGATCATATGGTAGCTCTATTTTTAGTTTTTTGAGGAACCTCCATGCTGTTCTCCGTGGTGGCTGTATCAATTAACATTCCCACCAACAGTGTAGAAGGGTTCACTTTGTTCCATACCCTCTCTAACATTCCTTATTTGCAGACTTTTTGATGACAGCAATTCTGACCAGTGTGCGGTGCCACTTCATTGTAGTTTTGATTTGCATTTCTTTAACAATTAGCAATGTCGAGCATCTTTTCATGTGCCTATTAATCATCTGTATGTCATCTTTGAGAAATGTCTATTTAGGCCTTCTGTCCATTTTTTGATTAGGTAGTTTGTTATTAAGTTGTACAAACTGTTTATATATTTTGGAAATTAAGCCCTTGTTGATCACATCATTTGCAAATAATTTCTCCCAGTCCATAGGTTGTCTTTCATTTTGCTTATGGTTTCTTTTATTGTACAAAAGCTTATAAGTTTAATTAGGTCCCATTTGTTTATTTTTGCTTTTAGAGAAAAGATATTTGCCCACCAAAAGATTAGTATCCAGAAAATATAAAGAATTCCAACAAATCAGTAAGCAAAAAGCAACGTAACAGAAGTGGGCCAAACATATGAACAGATAATTCACAGAAGAAACAGGGAGGTGAATAATCATATAAAAATATGCCTAACCTCACCAGGATTCACGAGAGCAAATTGCAACAACAGAAAGATTTTATTTCATACTGATTAGATTAGCCAAATTATGCAAGTCTGATAACAGAGTTATAAGCAATGTGGGAAAGGAACTCCTATACTTGTTGATGGGAGAGTGTGTTGGTACAGTCACTTTGTGGAGGAATGTGAGACTATCTAGGGCTTCCCTGGTGGCTCAGAGGTTAAAGCGTCTGCCTCCAGTGTGGTTTGATCCCTGGGTTGGGAAGATCCCCTGGAGAAGGAAATGGTAACCCACTCCAGTATTCTTGCCTGGAGAATCCCATGGACAGAGAAGCCTGGTAGGCTACAGTCCATGGGGTCGCAAAGAGGCAGACAAGACTGAGCGACTTCACTATAGTAGATTTTAAGATCATCAAGCCTAACAACACAGCAAAACCAAATCTGAGTAACCACTCTGAAGAGAATTTCAGACGCACAGAGGGACAGGTGTGAAAATGTTCACTGCAGACCTATTTGTAATAATGAGAAAGCAGAAATAACCATTAGGAAAATGGAAATCTAAAATGTGGTTTATTCACTCAATGAAATATCATACAACAGTTAAAATGAAACTAGATGTATGTATATTACCTCTCACATTTGCTCCTTTCACTTTATAGATTCCACCTCTTTGATGTCTGTAAGATCTATTTCCTCGCTTCCACCACTCTGACAATCCCCTGCCTCTATTTTTGCTTAGATGATGCAACAGACACCTAACTGACCCCCATTCTCCACTGGCCCAGGGCAGCCATCCAGCAGCCAAGAGCATCTTTCTTAGGTGCCCATCTGACATTGTCATTTACCTGCTTTAAAACCTTCCAATGACTGTGGCCTAGATGACAAATGCAGATGCCTTAGCAGAGCTTACAAAAACCTCAACTTCCATCTCATCCACCCTTCTAATTCAGCCTCACAGGACTGTTTGTGGTTCACCAGACAGGCCAGCTGTTCTGCCACCTTGCCTGGATCACATGACATGCTCCGTCCACCAGAAGGGAGGTTTCCTTTAACTCAACACCTTCCTACCTGCACTGGTCCACTCAGCCTGCAAGCATCCATCTTCAAAATTCAGCTCAAGTATCTATGTGAAGAATTTGTCCACATATGCCCACAGACCCCTCTCCCCACTTTTTGTTCCCCCAGTGATCCCCTCAGCCACACTTGAAGGCATAAGACTGAACTCTCCTCACTGGGAACCAAGGCAAGTCATTTCCCACTCTGAGTCATCCATCATTCCTTCTAGCCTCTCTGTAGGCCAGTGCCTGCTAGAGAGCAGGGTGAGAGGCCAGTTCTCACCTGGATGCCGGGGTTCCTCCCCAGTCTTGTCAAATGACATCACTTTTCACTTTCCCTGGCTGTTTCCCTGTTTCCTTCTTTCTCATCCCTGCATCAAGCTCATAGTCTAGGACCCAACCTGAAGACCCAAAAGCTGAGCCCAAAGATCCAGGTGCTCATCACAGGAGAGCTTCAGTAGGGGCGAACCCCTGAGCCCCACCCCAGGAGGATTCCTGTGAGCAGATGCTCAAAGCTAAACTCCATGTCCTCCTCCACTTCCCACAAACATGGCCTAGAGAATTGGCTGAGGAGGAGAAGGAGGAGGAGAAGGAGCCTGGCTGAGAAGAAAGGAGGATAGCCAGCAGAGTAAAGTTGGACACGGCCAAGCTGGAAGGAACAGTGTCACATCCTAGTGCATGTTCTCCTAGACATCTGCCTGAAAGCACAGGCTCCAGCTGATGGACAAGGAATCAGAAGTATGTAGTATTGTCACCCCAGTCCTGCCCAAGTGGTGTTAGACTGTGGCCTTGTACAGTAAGACCTTTACATTTTTATTTACTTACTTTTGGTTGTGTTGGGTCTTTGTTGCTGTGCATGGGCTTTTTCTAGTTAGTGAGCAAGTGGGGGGCTACTTTTCGTGGTGGTGCACGGGCTTCTCACTGAAGCGGCTTCTGCTGCTGCACAGGCTCTAGAGCACAAGCTCAGAAGTCGTGGTGCGCGGGGCTCAGTTGCCTGGCAGCAGGTGGAATCTTCAGGGACCAGGGATCAAACCCATGTCCCCTGCATTGGTGGGCAGATTTTAAACCACTGGACCACCAGGGAAGTACAGGAAAAACCTTTTTTAAAATCCTGTTGATGACACCTTCTGTCCATAGAAGGTTGGTCCTATTAAGTAGAAGTTTTTTGCCTGGCAAGTACCCTGACAGGATTGATGCATACACTCTTGGCTGGAGCAGCTAAGTGCTAGAACTGCTCTGCAGAATAGAAGGAAATGAATTTGGACATCTAGGGAATGGAAGGGAGAAGGCAATGGCAACCCACTCCAGTACTCTTGCCTGGAAAATCCCATGGATAGAGGAGCCTGGTGGGCTGCAGTCCATGGGGTCGAGAAGAGTCAGACACATCTGAGCGACTTCACTTTCATTTTTCACTTTTATGCATTGGAGAAGGAAATGGCAACCCACTCCAGTGTTCTTGCCTGGAGAATCCCAGGGACGGGGGATCCTGGTGGGCTGCCGTCTATGGGGTCGCATAGAGTCGGACACGACTGAAGCAACTTAGCAGCAGCAGCAATGGGGAATGGAGGGGAGGAGTGTCAGAAAAGGAGAGGAAGAAAACAGTAAGTGGGGGAGGTTGGGCAGTTGGGGTGAGAAGGTGAATCAGCATTTTAAAATAAGAAAGATCAGGGTGAAAAGATTCTAAACCCCCTGCTGTGGGATGCTCTGTGGGACCCCTCTCTGGAGGTGGGAGAGATCTGGAGGTGTCACGTTCAAAGATCTTGGTACAGGATGGAGTGATGGATCATGTGGGGTGAAAGAGAGGGGTCTTGGATCTGTACCTTAAGAGCCTGGGGTCCGTTGGGGATCTGTAGAATTCTTCAGAGAGGTGGAAGGGGCTTCAGAATCAGATTTCAAGACAGTCTCATCTCAATCCTAAGTGCCTTCAGCTGACATCTGGATCACTCATTAATTGCACAGCATCTAATAAATTTAGAAAACACTATTCACCTTTCCCAAGTCCATCAGAGCCCTCTAACCCATCATTTCCTCAAGAATAAATGGATATAAATAAGAAGGATTTCCTTGATGGTACAGTGGATAAGAATCCACCTGCCAGTGCAGAGTACACAGGGTCAATCCCTGGTCTAGGAAGATTCCACATGCTGTGGAGCAGCTGAGGCCGTGTGCCTAGAGTCTGTGCTCTGCCACAAGAGAAGCCACCAGAATGAGAAGCCCACACACCGCACAAAGAATAGGCCCTCCTTGCCGCAACTAGACAAAGCCCAGTGCAGCCATAAACAAATAAATAGATTTTTGAAAAATAAAGAAAAAATAAAAGAATAAATGGATGTGTACACATCTACCATGCCTGGTGTTTAACCCTCCTTCCTTGCACTTAGCCACAGATCACAAGTCATTCAGAGTTGTGGAGGCAGGAGAAATAAGCCTGGTGAAAGCCTGTTTAAAGACTGAGTACTGGAGACCCAGAGAGGAAGAGCAAGTTTCTCAAGACCACACAGCTAATGGGGGAAGAGCTAGGGCTTAATTTTTTCTGCCCCCAGGTTTGAGCTCCCCACTCCCCTCCCTGAGGACTGCAGCTGCTGTGAGTTAGGATGGAGCCAATTTGGGTCTGAGAGCAATTCATTAGAACGTGTCCTGAGAGTCAGAGGGGGAGACAAGGAGGCCTTGTTTTCTAAGGGATTCTTCCCAGGGCTCCAAGCTCCAAGCAAACACATTCCTGAATCTTTGCCACCACATTTAAAACCAGAGGAGAAAAGTTATAAATGGGCTTTTTCTCTCTGTAGATAAGAGAACCACAGGATATCAGGTCTGTGAGAGACAGGCTAGCGAGATGTCTCCCTGCCCAGACTCCCTTTGGCCTAAGAATCTGAATTCTCTCCGTGCACCTTTAGAGTTCCGTGGGCAGAGAGGTGTGTGTTTAGTAGCTTCTTCAATAAACACTGTAAATATACTTTTAATTTTTACTTCTTTTATCATAGAAAAACTATATATATTGAATAAATTACATTGAATATTTTTTCAAAATTCTGATTTACTTATCTTGGCAAATTTCTTGGGACCTGGATACACTGGAGGGAGGGTTATTGTACTATTCTCTTTATTTTTATGCATGTTTTCAAAATTTTGTAATAAAAAGTTAAAACTGCATGTGTATATTTTTTAAATCTGCTTCTTAAATGTCAGAAGTAAGAACTTCCATTGTAAATATTTTGCATGTTGGTTTAAAAAAAACACACACCAATTTGCTATCGACAAACTCCAGTCTGTCGACCTGTGCTTATATCGAAGTTCTCATTTTAAAGTTACAATTAAAGAAATTCCCCGGCAGTCCAGCAGTTAGGACTCTGCGCTCTCACTGCTGAGGGCCCGGGTTCAATCCCTGGGCGGGGAACTAAGATCCCACAAACCACGCAGCACAGCCAAATAAATAAAGGTACAATTAAAAGTGTTTCCTTTAAAGTGGCAATTTGGGGCACTATATAACCTATACCGTGAGGTGAGGCAGCAACTAAGTCTCATTTCTCCTGTCACAATCATTTCACACTTGTGGGCACACACACATGAAACATCGGCAGTGTGTGGATGGAGTCCACGTTGATCACTCACACTGCTGGGCTCTGTGTCTCCCAACAGAAGCAGGTACCCCTACAGCACTGCATCTATCCTGCTAACCTGTACCTGCCACATGCACTTAGAATTCTTTATCGCTCATCTGCTCCCCAGCTACCTGCTGAGCTACATGAAGGCATGGATGAGGCTGGCCCCACTGTGGGTCCTGGGCTGGGACCCTGCCCCACACAGAGTGGGGACTCAATAAATAAATGTTAGATGATATAAAAGTCAAGCTGTGTATGATTCTGGGCTTGGACTAGAGAGTTGGGAGAAAAACAAGAGGGAAGTGACCTGGGACATGGAGCAAGATCGGGGCTCCTCATTTCACCTGATTATCTGTGGGGCCTCTGTCTTTCCATCAGCAAAATGGGAAAAAAAAATTATCTTTACTTTGCAGAGTCATGGTGAGGAAGAAAGATGATGGCTATGCGGTACCTGACACACAGTAGGTGCTACAGAAAAGGCTACTGTACCTACAGTGATAATCCTGGGATGAAAATGACATCTGATGCAGAGCTTGGGACAGTGGTGAGTGCTTTAAGCACAGTCAATGAAGGGTCACCTGCACGCTCAGTCACTTCATGCACGTCTGACTCTTTACAACCCATGGACTGTAGCCTGCCAGGTTCCTCTGTCCGTGGGATTCTCCAGGCAAGAATACTGGAGTGGGGTGCCATGCCCTTCTCCAGGGGATCTTCCCAACCCAGGGATCGAACCCTTGTCTCCTGTGTCTCTTGCACTGCAGCCAGATTCTTTACCCACGGAGCTACCTGGGAAGCCCTACTGAAGAGTTACCAGGCTGTAGTTAGCCAAAAACTCAAGACCTTTGAATAAAGGTCAGGGAGGAGAGAGAGAGTTCGCAGGTATTTATTGGTTTATATGCCATGACTTTGACTAATCCTCATATCAACCTGTGCAGTGTGTGCCTTGTGCCCAAGGCCGCGGGAGGGGAAGAGGAAGCATGAACACAGGCAGGTGCAGCCTCCCAGGGCGGGCAGGGCTGGAATTCCTGGCATTTGGAGCAGGAAGTGTTTCTGGGCTCCTAGTACTCTCCCTATTCTTTTTAAATCAAATCAAGTCCTGGAAGCAGCTCAAGGTTTACCCCCTTTGGGGCCCAGTCCCTGTACCTTTGTTTAACAACAAACACGGATTCATTCCAGGCTGGCCTAGTTTACGTTGACCTGGGCAGGGCTTTGCCTGAGAAGAAGACAGAGCCTCCCAGGCAACAGTCCAGTCCCCAGTCAGAGGACATGACCTGCTGTCTTCTCCCATCTTTGGAACCCTGCTCGCCCTGGGTTCACCTGTGAGCACCTGACCCTGGGAAACCTCTTACCCCTTGAAACATGGAGTACAGAGCTTCCAGGGGCTCCAGCGACAGAGGGGGGCCTAGCAGACACACCTTGAGCCAGGGATAGGACAAACCTGGGTGGACATCTGGTCCTCTACTCCCTGGCGTTGTGACATCTGGTTGAGTGACTTCACCCCTCTGTGCCTCAGGTACCTGCAAAATGGGCACAGCGTTGCCTGCCTCAAAGGTTGCTGTCAGTCTTTAAGATGACAGTGTGTAGAACACGCCTGGTGCACAGTAGGGACTCGATAAACGTCCATTTCCTGGTTTGTCATCCTGGAATAGCCCACGCTTCCATCATGGTGGCCTTTGCCATTTTTGTGCAACACCAATATGTCTCACTTTTTTCTATATTGATTCACTTTTTAAATATTTTTGTTTATTTGGCCGCCCTGGGTCTTAGTAGCAGCATGTAAGATCTTTGGTCTCTGTTGCAAAATGCCAGATCTTAAGTTGCTGCACACAAACTCAGTTGCAGCATATGGGACCTAGTTCCCCGACCAGGGATCTAACCTGGGTCCCCAGCATTGGGACTGCAGAGTCTCAGCCACTGGGCCACCAGGGAAGTCCAATGCATTGATTCACTTTGAAAACTCAGTCTCACCTCTGCAAATAGGAAACCAGCAGCACTTGGAAAGCATTCCTTCCTTTGTTTAGTCAATATTTGTTGAGGGCCAGTCATGTACCAGGTATTGTTCTGGATGCTCGGGGTGTCATAGTGAACCAGCCACTCCTCACCCTGATAGAGTGTGCATTCCAGTGGGGAAGACAGAAAATAAACAGAGATAGAGGGTGACAACTGGTAGCATTGCCCCATCAAGAAAAAGAAACCAAGGCACAGGGCTAGACTAGAGAGAAATGAGGGGAGAGGGAAGGGGGAACCCTATTTCATTTAATAGGGCTGGCAGAAATAGATTCACCTCGAAGCTAATAAAGCTTAAGCTTCAGGCTCTTGGTGTGCTCAGGTCCCCTCTTGTTCCCAATTCCAGAACTTCCCTACCAAACTTTGTATCCACAGTACTAAATTCTTTTTTCTAAAGAGCATTCTCAAAAATTAGGTAAGCTTCAGGCCCCACAACGTCTGGTCTGCCCCTGGTGATCAGGACAGGCCTCTCTGAGAAGGTGACATCTGAGGAGAGACCACAATAAATAGAAAGTTGCCATTAACATGAGCACAACAAAATCATTGGCCCTGTGGGAGCCAGTGATTCTAAAAAGGCCCCTAGTTTATCTGCTCCGCTGAGTTGAAAGGCTGCATTTGAAATTCCATCTCAGGCCAGGTCTCCAAAACAAGTTGAGCCTAAAAGTTTCCATGTCTCCCCAGATGCCACCCAGGCTACTGGCCTACACCAGGCGAGAGAAGCAGGGCAGAGTGGGTGGGAGAGTCTGGGAGAACGGGAGGCATTGACAGGCAGGCTTTCGGTCTCTGGGAATGACAGGGAATTGAGGCCAGTAGGAGGAGAAAGGAACCCAGACAGACAATATCAAGTGCTGATAAAACTATGGAGCAACTGAACCCTCGGACGCTCCTGGTGGGAATGAAGAGTGGTCCAGCTACTCTGGAAAGCAGTGTCGCAGTTTCTTACAAAGTTAAACACCTACAGTTGACCTCTGAACAGCTCAGGTTTAAAATACGTACAGGGGGCCACTTATATGTGGATTTTTTCAATAGTAAATAATAAGTACTACACGATCCATGATCTATTTGTTGAATCCCTAAATGCAGAGGAACCTTGAGGTGTTGGCGCACCAACCTCAACATTGTTCAAGAGTCAACTGTATACTTAGCATAATGACTCAGCAATACCCTCCTTGGTATTCACCCTAAAGAAATGAAAACTTCGGCTCACGCAAAACCCTGTACACGGACGTCATAGGAGCTTCATTCAGAATAGCCCAAAAGTCGAGAAAGGCCCAAAACAGCCCAAATGTCCAACAGGTAAAGGGATGTACCAATTGTAGTGAATTCATGCAATGGAATAGTCCTCAGCATCACAAAGGCACAGGCCACGGACACATCCAGCAACGTGCATGAACCTAACAGCCGTGCTGACTTCTGGAAGAAACGAGACGTGAAGGAGTCTATCTGTGGGGTTCCATTATATGCCATTCTAGACATAGGAACACAAAGCAGGGGAGATTAAAAGAATCTTGTGATCTATGCATTTGTCAAAATCACTGAACCGTGTGCTTAGAATGGGCACATTTTATCATACATAAGTTACAGCATAACTCAGATATAGCTTAGTAAAACTGCTTTAAAAAAAAAAAATCATATCCCAGGCTGGTAAAGAATCCACCTGCAATGTGGGAAACCTGGGTTTAATCCCTGGGTTGGGAAGTTCTCCTGGAGAAGGGAAAGTCTACCCACTCCAGTATTCTGGCCTGGAGAATTCCACAGACTGTATAGTCAATGGGGTTGCAAAGAGTGGGACACGACTGAGCGACTTAAAAAAAAAAAAATCACATTTCTACACGTTGTCCACTGGCAAAACCTTCCTTGAGGTCAACCATCCACTCCTTTCATTTTGCACGTCAGGAAACAGAGGCCTGGAGAGGAGGGTGACTCTTCTAAGTCACTTTCTAAGTGTCACATTGTGAGTTAGGACTATTGACAACGCACGAGGGAATGAGTAACTGAGGCTCACAAGGTGCTCTCTCAGCCTCTGACCTAGTGCTTACTACGCTTTGTGAGGCAGCAGTTGTGCCATTATGCCCAGGTTACAGAGGAGCACAGTAAGCCCAGGAGGGTTGGAAGACTCGCCTGAGGTCACACAGCCAGCTTTACCATGACCTAGGTTATCAGGGCAGCTGCCAGCGCAAACTCAGGTCCTCAGCGCAGATCTACCCTCTTCCCCACACATCCGCCTCCTCGCATTGGGGGTGTGAGCTGGAGACCCTTCACTGCCCGGGGCCGGCAGAGGAGGGAAAAGAGAGCGTGGAGCACTTATGAGTTTTCCGTAGTGAGGCTGTGGGCTGGGCAACGGGAGCCACTTCTGTTCCCGGTGGGGCACACCCAGTGGGGCCATGGAGTAGGTGAGGAGACAGCCCTGGCTGTGCTCAGAAAAATCCAGTTTCCCCTGGATACTTTTTCCAGTGTGGTCTGCCAGGAGAGATTTCGATCGCAGAGAGCAACACGATGCTCTGGAGAAAGAGATTAGTGGGTTCCGGGGTGTTTGTGTCTCCGAGAAAGGCAGTTCGTTTGGGAACCGACTCCAAGTCACAGATGAAACTGTGCTAGGCCCCACTGGAGCTGACATAAGGGACAAGAAGGCCCCTTAGGCAAGGAGGCCAAGCACAACGGGCTGGGGCCTTCCCGAGAGGTCCATGGAGGGGGCTCTGGGGTCTCCGATAAGCCTCGCTCCAGCACCTCCTAAGGAGGAAGGGCTCCATCACAGCGGACCCCTGGGTTTGCCGAGAACATAGATGGTCTTCACCCTGCAGAGCTAGCTTGAACCAGGAGGAACCTAGCTTGTTTTCTCCAGAGTGGGAGGGTCAAGACCCAGAGGGTGGGGAAGGGCTGGTCTCGAGAGAGAGAGAGAGAGAGAGAGAGAGAGGGGGAAGAATAGCCAATTAGCTTGGAAGCTGGCAGAACTTTTTAAAAACTGAAATGTGTAACATGAAACATTACTGTTTCATACAGGGCACAATGAGACACTTCCTGGTGATCCAAGAACCTTCAGTAAGGTTTCTACTGCTTGAGTGACTTTAGAGTGAAAGATATAGGAGAATGACCCAGGCTCTGTGTTGGGGTAACTCCGGACAGAGAGAGGGAACAGCTGCAGGAAAATTAGATCCCGTGGAGGCAGGTGCTGGAGGCAGAGTGGATGGTGACAATTTGTAGGAATTTGCATCTTAGAGGGCTTTGGGTTCCCCAGGGGCTGGAATGAGGTTTCAGTCTGTCTCATTCAGACCTCCAGGAGCTGGGGACTCTGGGTGCCATCTGAGTTACACGCGCTCCTGCCAGCCACACAGGGCGGTGGGGGCGGGAGGAGACAGGAAAATGGAGGTGGCTTGCCTCGTGCCCTCAAGAGGCCCAGCGGAATTCAGCAGATAAGACAAAGCACACAGCCAGGGTATGGGAGTAGAAGAGGGCGCACACGGCGAGCAGAGAACGGTGGGGGAAGACAGGGTGGGGTGAGGGAGAGCCAGGGAGGCAGACTGACGCTTTTCTGGCCGAGACACGGTAACATAAGGAAGCCTTCTGGAGGACATCACATTTAGGCCAAACTGTTGAAAGGGTAGGATATGGCCCCGGGGATATGTGGCAAGGGCACTCCCTGCAAAGAGCACTGCCTAAGCAAAGGCCCAGAGGGACGAAAGCTGGGCGTTTGCAGAGCGCAGAGCAGCTGAAGCCGTGGCAGCACAACCGGGGACCGCTTGTCCTTGCTGGTCATGCCAGGAGCTTGCTTGAGGCTTGCAGTCTAGGGAAGTCAACACATATTAAATAATCTCACAAATAAATACAAGGTTATAAATAATGGTAGTGTTACATAGACACAGTCTAAGGAGGCATTTCAGAGCCAATAACAGAGACTGCTGATTTATCCAGGCCCTGATGTCTGTGTTCAAAGCTGATGGATGAGCAGAGAGTTAAGGGGGTGAGGAGGCAGGTGGGGAAGAACACTCCAGGCCGAGGGAACAGCCCATTCAAAGACCTCAGAGGCAGGTGGGAGAATGCCCCACCCCTCACCTGCAGTCCAGAGACTCCAAAGGAGTTTTCTCCTCCTACCTCTCGCTAGGCGCACAGAGAATGTTCTGGAATTCACACAACCCACCCCCACCCACCCCACCCCTGCCACGTTTATCCCTCCCAGCCACCTGTACTGATTGCTACCTGACACCAGTTTCCCATCCCCTTGACTTCATTCCTTACCCCTCTGGCCCCAAGGTCACCAGCTCCCCACAAGATTTGCTCCATTCTGTGAAGGTGCTGCCAGCCTGAGTCTGGCTTGGGTCCCCCTCACGCTCCCTCCTCATTCCTCCTGCCCCAGCCCTTCCCAGGATGCCTGGGGAGCTGAGTGGCATGAACATGCCATGGTAACCCCGGATCAATGGGGGATGAATAGATGGCATCCCTCCTTCCCCAACAGGATGTTCTGAGACTTGTTCTGTGGATTTTGCAGACGGCCCCGTGATACAGGGCAGAGGCAACACCAACTTACATCCAGTACTGGTTACCCCTGCCCTGCTCCACTCGCCCACCCTGCACTCTGCTTCCTGGGCATCACATTCCTAAAAAAAAACTCCTCCAATACAAGCCTCTAACTTGGGCTGTACTTTAGGGTGCCCAAGCTTAGACCCCTCCCCATCAGGATGAACCTGCATCTCTAAAGTGGAGTGGGAACATGACTGTCCCCATTTCCAGCAACATGTGCATTAGTAGGCATTTCAGATCCCTGGGTCCCAAGCCCCCAGCCTCTCTGCTCAGCTGCCACATCCCTGACTTGACCATGTTCAAATGCCCAGTCTCATCCGCATGCTGATTTCTCTAAATAGCCAGGCAGCATGTTTACCAAGAACACGTTGACACTTACTTTCCAGTGGCAGGGACAGCATGGTAGATTACTTGTTGTCTGGAGGTTGCTTGCTCAAAGGCACAGTGACCAATTCCCCAAACTTATCTGGTGGCCTGTGTTTCCACAGGCTGCTCCAAAGCCAGCCTGAAGTCTTGCGGTAGAGCCCCGAGTCACTGCTTGGATGCCAGCAGCCTGGGCTGCCAGCCAGATTCTGCCACAGGCTCTCTGTGATCTCAGACAAGCCCTGAGTTCCTTTGTCTCTTCCTTGTGAACTACAGGAGAGACTTTCTCCAAGGTCCGTTGAGCTCCAACCAGAGAATCACGCTCCCTCCAGTGCCCAGAGAAGCTCAAGTTCAGGTCAGCCCTACACACCACGGCCCTGGTTACCATTTTTCCTGTAGATCATTCCTTTGTAGAACCTGTGCGTCTTCAATACGATCCTTTCTGGCTGATAATTTTACATGGGAGGGAAAAAAGTAACTGTACATCGCCAAAATTTAATATAACTTTTTTTTTGGCCATGCCACATGGCTTGCAGGATCTCAGTTCCCTAACTAGGGATTGAACCCAGACCATGCCAGTAAAAGTGCCAAATCTAACCCCTAGACCACCAGAGAACGCCCTAACACATTTTTTTAATGAGATAGGGTTCAGGAAAAGAATCAAGGTGCATTCCAAGTACAACTAGTAGAAGATTCGAATCAAGTTGTGTTTTGAAAAACATGAAAGTAATGAAGTGGATGGTATCACTTGGCTGGCACTGGCACCGAGGCCAGATTCCTATGTACAGAGCAACTGCTTAGTTTTTCTTCTTGTTGTTTGCTTTTATTTTTAAAGAGGATTCTATAGTCCTGTTGGAAAGAAAATACATAAACACAAATATCAGCATATCAAGCCACGTGGTCTGGTTGAATGAAGATTGGATTTATCTGACAAAGCTTGTAGGGGGCACATTCTTTTTTTGTTGTTGAAGCATAGTTGATTTACAATGTGTTAGTTTCAGATGTATAGCAAGTAGTTAAGTTATTTATATATATAATATATATTATGCTTATATATGTTCTTTTTCAGATTATTTTCCATTATAGATTACAAGATATTGAATTTAGTTCCCTGTGCTATACAGTATATCCTTGTTGTCTATCTATTTTATAGAATAACTGCTTGTTAATGTCCCTATTGGAGAAGGCAATGGCACCCCTCTCCAGCACTCTTGCTGGAAAATCCCATGGACGGAGGAGCCTGGTAGGCTGCAATCCATGGGGTCGCTAAGAGTCGGACATGACTGGGCGACTTCACTTTCACTTTTCACTTTCATGCATTGGACAAGGAAATGGCAACCCACTCCAGTGTTCTTGCCTGGAGAATCCCAGGGACGGCGGAGCCTGATGGGCTGCCGTCTATGGGGTCGCACAGAGTCGGACATGACTGAAGTGACTTAGCAGCAGCAGCAGCAGCAGTGTCCCTATTAATTCTAGGTGACCAGGAAGCAGAGCTTTAAGCATCTTACAACCTAACCTGATCCTTTGTTACATATATAAGCATTTTGCAGCATTATAGTTAGACCTAGGAAATCAGTTAAGGGATTGGGGTTGACAGATAACAATATAATTTTCTCCTTTAAAAAAGAAAGGAAAGATGTTCCCAGAAGCCTTTCGCACAGAAGCTCTCATTTTCGGGACTAGATAACTGACATTAAGCAGGAGATGACATACCGTCTTCCCAGTTCCCACAGTAGTTGTATTCCTGGGAAACTCAGTGGACATTAAAATCTTGAAAATATACTTGGTGTTTATTATGTAAAGCCGAGTTTAGTTTTGAGCTCAGATAATCATCTACATCAATGTCCTGAGAGACATTCAGAAGTCTTATAGAGGGTATATTTAAAAAAAAACATAAAAGGCAGCCTCCCTGGTGGTCCAGTGGCTAAGACTCCACACTCCCAATGCAGGGGGCCTAGGTTCGATCCCAGGGGGAACTAGATCATGCCACATGCCATAAGTAAGACCCAGTGCAGCCAAATAAATAAAAATAAATAAATATTAAGAAAAAAAAAAGTCTTATGGAGGGGAAAGCAATTCTTCACCATGAGCTGGCCCAGGCATTGCAAAGTGTCTAGCATCCCTGGCTCCTCATAGCCCCTCCCCTACCCAGCAGTGCTCTCCTCGACAGTGGGACCACCAGAAATACTCCCATTGTTTTCAGTGCCCTCTGGGGCATTCCTGCTTGCAGGGAGAAATTAACCTTAAAAAAAAGGATAAGTGGTAATTTTAGTGTATTCACAAAGGTGTGCAGCTATCACCACTATCTAATTCCAGAGCACATTTATCAGCCCGAAAAAGAAACCCATCAGCTGTTGCTCTTCATCCTCTCCTCCCCAAGTCCTAGCAACAGCCAGTCCGCTTTCCATCTCTGTATATGCCTAGTCTGGACATGCCATACACATGGAATCATATAATATGTGGCTTTTTGTGTTTGGCTTTTTCACTTAATGTTTCAAGCTCATGTATGTCATAGCATGTATCAGTACATCATTCCTTTCAGTGGTGGAGTAATATTCCATTATATGGATAGACAACAATTTATTGATTCATCAGTTGAGTGGTTTCCTCCTTTTGGCTCTTATGGATGTTTAACTGTATTTTTTTCCCTCTATTTTTACTGAGACATAAATGATACACACCACTGCATAGGTTTAAAGTATACAGCAGAATGATTTGACTTACATACTTGAAGCGATTACCACAATAAGTTTAGTGAACATTCATCATCTCATAGAGACACCAAACTAAAGAAATAGAAAAAAATATTTTTCCTTGTGATGAGAACTCTTAGGACTTACTCTTTTAACAACTTTCATGAATAAAATAAAGCCGTGTTAATTATATTTATCCTGTTGTACATTACATCCCTAGTATTAACTGGAATTTTGTATTTTTGACTGCCTTTATCCAATTCGCTCTCCTCCCATCCCTCATCATGTAAGTTTTTGAGTAGATATGTGTATTAAATTCTTTGGGGTATATATCTAGAAATTGCTGGGTCAAATGCTGGGCTGGAAGAAATACAAGCTGGAATCAAGATTGCCGGGAGAAATATCAATAACCTCAGATATGCAAATGACACCACCCTTATGGCAGAAAGTGAAGAGGAACTAAAAAGCCTCTTAATGAAGGTGAAAGAGGAGAGTGAAAAAGTTGGCTTAAAACTCAACATTCAGAAAACGAAGATCATGGCATCTGGTCCCACCACTTCATGGGAAATAGATGGGGAAACAGTGGACACAGTGTCAGACTTTATTCTTCTGGGCTCCAAAATCACTGCAGATGGTGACTGCAGCCATGAAATTAAAAGACGCTTACTCCTTGGAAGAAAAGTTAGGACCAACCTAGATAGCATATTGAAAAGCAGAGACATTACTTTGCCAACAAAGGTTCGTCTAGTCAAGGCTATGGTTTTTCCAGTGGTCATGTATGGATGTGAGAGTTGGACTATGAAGAAAGCTGAGCGCCGAAGAATTGATGCTTTTGAACTGTGGTGTTGGAGAAGACTCTTGAGAGTCCCTTGGACTGCAAGGAGATCCAACCAGTCCATTCTAAAGGAGATCAGCCCTGGGATTTCTTTGGAAGGAATGATGCTAAAGCTGAAACTCCAGTACTTTGGCCACCTCATTCGAAGAGTTGACTCATTGGAAACGACTCTGATGCTGGGAGGGATTGGGGGCAGGAGGAGAAGGGGAAGACAGCGGATGAGATGGCTGGATGGCATCACTGACTCGATGGACATGAGTCTGAGTGAACTCCGGGAGTTGGTGATGGACAGGGAGGCCTGGTGTGCTG
>NW_011494606.1:2603221-2617521 GCF_000754665.1 Bison bison bison
CATGGCGTCGTAAAGAGTCAGACACAACTGAGCAACTGAACTGAACTGACGGTTAGAAAGTTAAGTTGCTCAGTCGTGTCTAACTCTTTGCAACCCCATGGATTGTAGCCTACCAGGCTCCTCTGTCCATGGGATTTTCCAGGCAAGAGTACTGGCGTGGGTTGCCATCGCCTTCTCCAATGGGTCATATGGTAGGATATGTGTTTTCAATTCTCTTGGGTGTATACCTAGAAATTGCTCGGTCATATGGTAACTCTATGCCTAACTTTTTGAGGAACTGCCACACTGTTTCCAAACAGTGATTACACTATTTTAAGATTCCACCAATAATTCCACCAATTTCTCCACGTCCTCACCAGCACTAGCTATTGTCTGCCTTCTTGGTAACAGCTGTCCTAGTGGCTGTAAGCCTCTCATTAAGGTTTTCATTTGCATTTTCCTAATGACCAATGACGTGGAGCATCTTTTCATGTGCTTACTGGTAATTGATACGTCTTCTTTGGAGAAATGTCTATTCAAGTCTTTTGTTCATTTTTGCTCGTATTAAATTGGGTCATTTGACTTTTTGTTGTTGAGCTGTAAAAGTTCTTTATATATTCTGGATACAAGTCCTTTATCAGACATATAATTTACAAAATTTCTCTCCCACTGTGTGGAATGTCTTCCCACTTTCTTGATGATGTCTTTTGAAACACAAAAGTTTTAAATTGTGATGAAATGTAGCTCACCTATTTTCCTTTGATTGCTGTATGCTTTAAACCTGTTGTCTTAGCCCCAACTCAAGGCCAAGGCCAGGAAATGGAGGCTGCTGTGACTGAGTGGAGGCAACATCCTTCCAGCTTCAAATGCTCCTCATGGGATTCCATAAATAATTTCTCTAGATTAAAGGCTCTATCTCTGCCAAGTTCAGCGCCCTCCAAATGGGTAGCACCAGCCCTCCTAGTCATGCATATCCTAGAGATATGAGTTCTAGAGTCTATCAGATGCTTTTCTAAGAGCAGACCATGCTAGTGGTGGAGAGAGAGTATGGAGACCTTGAACTCCACCAGGTGGGTAGAGGAACACAGGAGAGGCAAGCTGGATGTGAAACCAAGGTCGCCTCTTGGGTGAGGGAAGTCACCACCCAGTGTCTCCTCCATAAGCATCAGCTAGGAGCCTCCCCATTCCCTAACCCGGGCCCATACTTTGGGTTTTGCAGCAAAGGACCCTGCTCCAACATCAGTGTTCGCAGGATGGGGACACAGTCCTAGATGGCTGGTGCTAGACTGGAAGGATCCTCCATGCTTATCTCCTGCAGCCCCTTCAACTGTGCATGGAGAAGTGGAGGCCCAGAGAGGGCAAGGGGCTTGCAGCAACTCCAGGGCAGGGCAGGGACCCCATTGCCCCTCAAGCTCCCGACTGCCCTCCGGCTAGCATGTTGGCCCAAATGGGATTCACAAGCCTCTGGGAAAAAGCAGTTCCCAGACACAAGCAGTATCCTTGGGGCACAGGTAGTTTACTTGGGCAGGAGGAGGCCCAGATAGGTCAGTGTCCCAGGGGTGTGAGCCCATGAGGGGCCACAGTAGGGGCACAGAGCAGCAGAGGACCTTGGGGGTCAGGGGTCTCACCTCTTTGGGACTACCCCATCAATTGTGTATCTCTTAGTAATAGCTGCAAAGCCCTGGATGCTCATGAGGTACCAGGTGCCATGCTAAGAAATGTACCCACCTCATTACTTTGATAGCCCCATGAAATAGGTTTTTTGTTTTTGATGAGGCCACTGAGGCTCCAAAGAGGTGAAGAGACTTGCCCAGGATCACATAACTAGAAAGAGCTGAGCAGACTTTCAAATCCAAGGCTGCCAGCATCAAAGTGAGTGCTCTCAATGCCCATTCTGACTGATTTCTGGAGACCCCTCGTGTTCTCAGTTCTCAGGTAGAAGATCCTCCCGGAGCCTAATGCAGCTGAGCTTTGCCCTGGGTCTGTTCCCAGGGAAGCTGCAGCCCTCTTTCTGTGTCACAGCACCCCCTGCTGCTCACTCCCACTCTCTTCTGAAGACCATTTAATGCCAAGGGGCTGCTGGTTAATAGACTCTGGTGCATTCGTATGTATTCAGTCGTTCGTGTCCAACTCTTTGCGACCCCATAGACTGTAGCCTGCCAGGCTCCTCTGTCCATGGAATTTTCCAGGCAAGAATACCGGAGCGGGTAGCGATTCCTTCCTCCAGGGGATCTTCCTGACCCAGGGATCAAACCCAGTTCTCCTGCATTGCAGGCAGATTCTCTATCGTCTGAGCCAGCAAGGAAGCCTGGGGATTCCCCCAGAGAGGAACCCCAGTCTCTCATGAACTGTCTTCTTGAAAGTTCTTTAGGTTTGGGGCAAATCAGAGAGAAAAGTATGATGTTATTTCTGGGCTTTTAGGTCTGTACCTAAGGGGTCCAAAAAACCCCATGTAGTCCTATCTTCCTGTTACATAGTAGGCAAAGAACTCTGGACATTGTGTTAGACCCTGGAAGTCAGAAACCCAACTCTTTATAGTCCTACAGATGTGTATAAACTGTGTGTCAGTTCCCAGATCTGCCAGTTGGTGATGAAAGTGCCCGCCTCTCTGCTGGGGGATGTCTAGAGTCTAATACACAGCAAGGCATCTCCTTTCTAAGCCTCGGTTTCCTCATCTGCTGATGTTTACTGGTCACCTGGCCTTCACCCACAATGCCTCACTCGATTATCGCAGCAATACATAAGGTAGAATAAGGAGAGCTCAGAGCAGTCAAGCAAGTTGTCCAAAGTCACACAGCTGGCAAGACATGAAACCAGCATCCCAACTCAAACAGCCTGGCTCCAGGTTCAAGGTTCGTAACTGCCTTGTTGCAGGGCCTTCCAGTAGTGGGATGCCTTATATACTATGAAATGTGCAGAGTCTGTGCAAAGCTGCAGAGACGTGAAGCAGGAAAAAGTTAGAAAAAAAATAATACTTAGAAAAACAAAGCCACAAAGGGAAGAGTCCAGCGGTTTGCATCTATCTTCCCCAGGAAAAAAGTCCCTGGCCTGGATATAAACTTTCCTGCCATTTCCCTTTGGCCAGCCCTACTGGATGTTCTTTCTGGTAACTCTTCTCTCAGCTGGGGCAAAGAGAAAGAAGAAAGACTTCCTTTCTCCCCACGTCCCAGCATCCAGAAGTGGTCAAATGGAGGTTACTTGGGGGAATGAACCGGCCTTGCTTGGGGAAAAGATGGATTATCTATGTCTCTGTCGCCCCCTCCTGCCCCAAAGGAGAACTTCACCAGACCACAGCCCTTGGGGAACACCCCAGGGCAGGGGGGAAAAGGGGTCCGAAGACATCCGTGAAGAAGGACAAAACTGTCATTTTCTTTCCGCTTTAAATCTGTCGTGGATCAATACTTCTTATTAAAATTCAATAAAAACAAATTACTTTTTAAAAATAAAATGCTGCTTGAATGATGTGGCAATGTCAAATTGCTATAAAAGTTTCTAAATGCTTCCTCTCAAGTTCTCAGTGAGTACCTCTGGTTCCTGTCTTCAAGTAACAACAGTCTGTGAGCCAGCAGAGTTCAGGGACCACACTGAGTGGCACTGGTCCAAATGGCCACTGGGCAAAAAGGTCTGCTTGAGGTCCTATGGCCAGGTATAAAGGAATCCATTCCCTGGGGCACTGACTCAGCAGAGGCGAGGACTCTGTCATGCTGAGACTTGGGTCCTGATGCTGACTCACGGTGCATCCTTGGATGGGCAGCTGGAGCAAAGGGATAGCTTAGGCCTTAGGGATCCCCGGGGCAGACCCCAAAGACAGTGCTTAGAAAGCAGATCTCTCCATCTGCAGGAGACCTGAGGCTGTCGGAGCCAAGGAGGCCAGTGGGGACACAGATCCTTCCCCTGGCAAGCTGGGAGGCATGGGGTGGGGGTCTTAATCTGATGTAGGGCAAAGGGGAGTTTGAGTCCAAAATTACATGGTCTATGACACACAGCGCAACCAAAAGAAAAAAAAAAAAATGGCCTTACTCTTTGGGACTTCCATGGTGGTCCAGTGGTTAGGACTCCTCGGGTCACAAGGAGTCAGACATGGCTGAGCACACACGCACAGGAAAAACACTTTCAGTGCTGGGGGCACAGGTTCGTTCCCTGGTGGGGGAGACCACCAGTGAATGCTGTACACGAGGCCAAAAGCTAACTAGATGGTCACATCACCCTGCCACTCTGAGCTTCCTCTTCCACAAATGCTCTCTGAGATCCCTCCTAAACCTAACGTGCTGCTGGTCTGGGGAGATGGGCAGCAAGGCTATTCTGCTGCCAAGAGGAGAAACCAGACCGAGAGGAATGAAAACGGACAGTAGTCGTGCCTGGCAGGCTGACCCCAGAGGGCAAGGAGGATCCAGGGCTGGCGAGGCCAGGCAAGGCCTCTGGGCAGGGGATGCCCAGGGGATGCCTCGGAAGGGAAAGGTGCTTCAGATCAGCTGGGAAAGGCACTTGGTGGAACTGAAGGAGCACTCGAGGGAAGCAAGGCCAGCCCTCTCCACCTTAGCAGCAGTCGCCTATACACGGCCACACTCAGCTGGCCCCACTGTCTCTGGCCCCACCCCCACCTCTAAGGAAAGCAAACTCAACAGCTCGAAAGAAAGCAAACAGCTGCGGAGCGGAGCAGGGAGCAAGCTTCCCGCCCCTTCCCAGTCAAGGTGAACAGGCTGCGAGTTTGTTGACAGAGAAAAAAAGTCATCAATTTTTCATGAGCCAGCGCAGGCAACAGAATGTCTCGGGATGTCAACAGTTTCCAGGCAACAAAGACAAACCAAATACACAGTCCCCTCGCCTGAAAAGATGTTTCCTTTACAAGCATCAGCTTGGATGGGGAACCGGAGAAGGCAGGAGGTGGAGGCAGGCGAAACCCCTTGGCAGCAGCCCCAGCCCGCTCAGACGTTGGGGGTTTGTGGCTGTCTGCAATGACCCCATTAGCAGATCTTGTCAGACGATGACTCAAGGCCACGCCAATCTTCAGGGAGGATTCTGGCACTAGAGAAAGGCAAGAGGGATCAGGTGGCATGTCTTATTCATTCGTTTATTCAACAAACATTGTTGAGCGCTCTTAGGACCTATGCGTGGGCCCAGGGCCCAGTCTAGCTGGGGAGATGAGAGAGGAAACCACTTCCCCTCAACGACGGGTGGGAAAACCAAGAGCCAGAGAAAGGAAGCAACTGTCTCAGGATCACAGGGCCACCTAGACACCAAGCTGTACTTGAACCCCCAGCTCAGGTTCTTTGCAGCTGTGCCCAGAAGGAGGCTGGTACAGACATGGTCCCATCGAGAATGAACACGGCAAGCTTCCTAGAGCCCCTTAGCCTGAATTCAGTCCTTAAGTCGTGTCTGACTCTTTGAGACCCCATGGACTGCAGCACGGCAGGCTTCCCTGTCCTTCATTGTCTCCCAGAGTTTGCTCAAACTCATGTCCATTGAGTTGGTGATGCCATCCAACCATCTCATCTTCTGTAGCCCCCTTTTCCTTTTGCCTTCAATCTTTCCCAGCATCAGGGTCTTTTCCAATGAGTCGGCTCTTCGCTTCAGGTGGCCAAAGTATTGGAGCTTCAGCTTTAGCATTAGTCTTTCCAATGAATATTCAGGATTGATTTCCTTTCGGAAGTGTCCAGATACTGAATCTAATAATGAAAAGGGGCGGAGTTCTTCCCTGGTGGTCCAGTGGTAAAGAATTTGCCTTCCAAGACAGGGATGCAGGTTCAAACCCTAATCAGGGAATAAGATTCCACGTGCCTCGGAACTAAGCCCACGTGCTGCAAATACTGAGCCATGCACCATATGCCACAACGAAGATCCCACATGCCTCGACTAAGACCTGAGGCAACCAAAATAAAAAAATAATTTTTTTTTTAAAGGGAGATCATTAGAATGTCGTGGTGCAGTACATGATTGTTGTTTTTAACTCTCGAGATGGTTTTAACCAACACAGAAAGGATGGCCTTTTCCAGAGCACTCTGTCAGGCCTGGAGCTCCCAAGATGTCTCCTGTGTTTGCATTAACGTTTCCCAGTGAATGTCAACGGAGACTCAAGAATAAGTCAACACAGGTCCTCACAGTAAATGGCAAGGCTTGTTAGCAGAGTAAACCGTGTGCTTAGCCTGTCTTAAAAGAATCTTTGCTGAGTAAACAAAAGGAAGGCTTTACTTGAGAGTAAACAGAGCCAGGAGCTGAGGTGCGCCCGAGGGCTGGAAGGCAACTCTGCTGGCATAGGCTGCTCTGTGGGGCCCTGGGAAGGAGCTGGGATTGGCCGCTTGTGAGGCAGAAGCGTCTTTGCAAGCAATTCATGCAAGCTGTTCATGCCGGAGGGGCGTGGGGTGGGAGGATCAGAGAGGTCATGGGATTTACCGATTATCACACAGTCAGATGAAGCAGAAATAGACCACTCTTGCCCAACAGCCTCTGCTCCCCCACGGAGCCGGTTCTCTTGGTGAGGAGGCAAAAACCCAGACTCTGAAAGGACGCTTAGAAAGGAGAATCTGGAAGTCCATCTCATTTGCTGCTGCTGCTGCTGCTGCTAAGTCGCTTCAGTCGTGTCCAACTCTCTGCGACCCCATAGACGGAAGCCCACCAGGGTCCCCCATCCCTGGGATTCTCCAGGCAAGAACACTGGAGTGGGTTGCCATTTCCTTGTCCAATGCATGAAAGTGAAAAGTGAAAGTGAAGTCGCTCAGTCGTGTCCGACTCCTAGTGACCCCATGGACTGCAGCCCACCAGGCTCCTCCGTCCATGGGATTTTCCAGGCAAGAGTACTGGAGTGGGGTGCCATTGCCTTCTCCGTCTCATTTGCTCTGACATGTCAAAGAGCTGATGTCTTAACCTTCCCAGGACAATTTTTATACTTAGACACAACTTCAAGGAAGTGAAGCCCTAATGAAGACAGAAGTGGGAAAATATTTTTGGTCCAAATAGGTGACCAACTTTCTGTCTCCAAATATTAACACTGACTCAATATCATCCTTAATGGTAGTGGCTAAGGAAACAAACCTTAATAGCTTCTGGTCCTTTGCCCACACCTTATAACTTCCTTGACAGCCTTGTTTACATGAGCTTCTCATTTTCCCAAGTGGAAAAAAAAGAAATTGGGGTATGAAATCTTTGACCCATAAACTTGTCAGTCTCCAAAACCCAAGTGCAACCACTAACTTAAAATCATCTCAAATAACTTTTCACACACACACATACACAAACCTCAACCAACTTGAATCATTCCACTTTTTGTTTAATTTTTTGACTCCTTTCCTTGTTCTTGAAAGGGTATGAGAACAGAGATCAAAGTATGCTGTGAAGTCATTACAAGAGCCACACAGACACACACAAAATTTTTTAAATCAATACCAAGAAGAGGATGAGGAAGCAAGTCCATTATCCATTTAGGTCAATTTAATGGCCGAGGTTGGGCATCAAGCCTGGTGTGGTTTCTCAGGCACAGAAGTGAGTGTGATAAGTCACAGGGCTCTTTTATTATAAAGGAGGCATGGCTACCAATTCCCTGGAGGGTACAAACTTCCTCCTGGCCCTAAATTTAAAAGAATTCTTCACACAAGACCCTATTTGGGAGACAGTAACAGCACAACAGCCTCCATAAGTTTTATGGCAAAAGCAGAAGCTGTTTTCAAAAGGCTGTTTCTTCCAAGAACCTTGGAGGAAAGCCAAGCCTACACCAGCTTGCACAGCAGCTCAGTAATGTTCTTCCTTGTTTTTAGACAAGAAATGAACTTAAGCACACTAAGAGGAGAAGTCAAATGTGCTAGGGAAATTACACAGGAGGCAAAACCATATGAAAATGTGCGTGGTTTCCTCTTAACTGGGTCACTGGTGGGTACACAAGCATGCCTTTCCTTTCAGATGTGTGGACTGACTCAGTCCCCCTGGGCCAACAGCCCGAACCCCTACCTGCCTGCCTCATACCCCCCAGCCCACCCAAGCTCTCCTATCAAAGAGGCAAACTTATCCGTGTAGTTATTCCTATGATTGACCACATGGTAGCAGCAATGAGCAAGCATCTGGAAGAAAAAACTTCCAAAATTGCCTTTGTAAGCAAAGGCATCCAGCATGAATGCAATTCTACCCATCTTCTAATCCCATTAATCCTGATAATCCAATATACGACTGTTTCCATAAATATTTAAAGGGTGTAAAACTAAAACAGCCGCTCCAATATGAGGAATTATTTCTTAGATGCTCTTTTTAATTTTTTAAGTGTCAGCCCATCATATGAGATAGCAAAGAAATGCTAATATTTTTAAAACAGGAACTATGCTAAGTGTTGGACATGTGCCATCTCACTGAACCCCTCAAGAACTCTATGAGGTCGGTATCACCATCAACCCCATCAAGCATATGAAGAAACAGAGGCACAGAGAGGCTAGACGACTCACCTAAGGTCACACAGCACTGTTGAGAGGCAGAGTGGGATTTGAGTTAACACAAGTAGTCTGACATCAGAGCACTTAAGCTTGTATCCCAAAAGACCAATGGGATCTCATGGCTGGAAGAGGTATCAATCCACACTCATTCCCTAAACAGAGGTTGTCTTCTTTATATCAGCCTCAGACTAAATGCC
Organism: Bison bison bison; assembly: GCF_000754665.1. Lineage (NCBI taxonomy): Eukaryota > Metazoa > Chordata > Mammalia > Artiodactyla > Bovidae > Bison > Bison bison. The sequence continues at coordinate 2,611,809 of NW_011494606.1, forward strand.
CAGCAAAGTTTTTCCTTATTTTGATCTAAAACTCTCTCAAAATTGGTCACAGTTCTTCCCTCCAGGGCTCTTTGGAATAACGTGAGTTTCTCTTCCATACTAAAGCCTCTTTAATTTTTGAAGAATTAATAATAGCATTCACTGTTGCTCCCTAGCCCTCAACCAGCCCTACAGCAAGAACAGGGTCATTATTTCCCATTTACAAATACATCCTAACCTGCTGGCTAATGAAAAGTGCTGGACAATCCTGACATAGAGGTTTCACAACAGATTAGCTGCCTTAAGCCACTCACTAGCACCATCGACCACATTACCATTACTAAACCAGACTTGCTGCTGCTGCTGCTGCTGCTAAGTCACCTCAGTCGTGTCCGACTCTGTGCGACCCCGTAGACGGCAGCCCACCAGGCTCTGCCGTTACTGGGATTCTCCAGGCAAGAACACTGGAGTGGGTTGCCATTTCCTTCTCCAATGCATGAAAGTGAAAAGAGCTATTAAAAGTAAAAGCAAGTAAAAGTAAGAGCTATTAAAAGTAAAGCTCTTTTTTAAAAGGCATTTTTAAATGCTCATGTTTTTTTAAATGCAAGCAATATGGAAAAGGATAAATTGAAATGGAAAAAAATCTCTCTCCTGCCCCATCCAATCTATCCTCTCAGAGGTAATCACTCCAGTTACTTTTGAATCTTTCCAGAAATTTTCTTTACACACATAAACATACGCATATGAAATTTTAGGGTCATATTATGTATAACACTCTGCAACTTGCCTTTTTTCACTTCAGGTATCATAGATATCTTTCAATAGCAGCTCTCCTGTTAATGACTACATAAAAACCTCCTCTTGTGCCCTTAAAAAAAAGCCTCCTCTTGCAAATAATGCTCCAGTGAGACTGTACATATGTTTTTGGATGGATTCCTGTAAGTGAAATTCCTGAGTGGAAGGTAAGGACACTTATTAACTCTGTGAGAGAGAACCCAATTACACTCCTTAAAAAGTTGTAGTCATTTTCACTTACAGCAACAGTCCGTTTTCCAAGTGCTGACAACATGGTTTATATTGTTAAATCTTCCTTCAGTGTCTGAAGATAGTTATTATTTGTCACTCTTTATTAATTTAATTTTTACTTTATATTGATTTACAATGTGTTAGTTTCAGGTGTACAGTCATTCCTTTAAACAAGGCTTATTACTAACCGTTTTCATGGCAGGCACTGCGTAGGAGCTGGGTTTGCCCTAATCCAGGAATTCCCAACCCTACTCGGGAAGCTGTTTAGTTGTTTGTTTCATTCAGGTTTTTTGTTTGGGGTCGTTTTAACAGCTTCCCAGATGACTCAGCGAATGATAAGCAGCCAAAAGTGGAGCAAATCTCGCTTCTTTCTCTGGCCAAAAAATGGAAACCATTTTCCTTGGTTTTCCTTGGTTTCCCTTCCTCTGGAAACCAAGGTGCTGGGAACAGTCAGGATCCACTTCCCCCAAAATAACAGAACAGGGAACTAACTCCGTTATGTTAACTAGTAATAACCAAACGTCAATATCTATTATTGCTCTGCTGCTGCTGCTGCTGCTGCTAAGTCGCTTCAGTCGTGTCCGACTCTGTGCGACCCCATAGACAGCAGCCCACCAGGCTCTGCCGTCCCTGGGATTCTCCAGGCAAGAACACTGGAGTGGGTTGCCATTTCCTTCTCCTTTGCGTGAAAGTGAAAAGTGAAAGTGAAGTCGCTCAGTCGCGACCGACTCGTGGCGACCCCATGGACTGCAGCCCACCAGGCTCCTCCGTCCATGGGATTTTCTAGGCAAGAGTACTGGAGTGGCTTGCCATTGCTCCCAACCCCTCAAAAATACAGCCTTGTGGCAGGAACAGGCTCATTGTTCCCATTTTACAAATATGCCCCATCCCATTCCTATTGGTTGGTGAAAGTGTAGGAATCTCCTGTTTCACAACAGATTACTTGCCTCGATCCAGTAACCAGAGCCCGCTACAGCGATACTGTCCTCAATCCAGGTTTTAAAAATTGTTCGTGGAATTGATGCTAATGGCCATGGGTCCCTTGTGGCTCAGCTGGTTAAGAATCCGCTTGCGATCCGGAACACCTGGGTTCGATCCCTGGATTGGGAAGATCCCCTGGAGAAGGGAAAGGCTATCCACTCCAGTATTCTGGCCTGGAGAATTCCACGGACTGTATATAGTCCACGGGGTCGCAAAGAGTCCGACGCGACTGAGCGACTTTCAGACAGATCAGAAAAGCCCAGAGGAGGCATGCGCGCCCCTAGCGGTCAATAGGTCCCAGTGCAACTGAGGAGTTCGGCTTGCCTGGGCCACAAGCGGCTCCTATCCCCGCCTCCCGTCCCGCCCCTTCCTCCCAGCGCGAAGGTTGATTGGCAAGAGGCGAACTACAAGACCCTGAGCGCGGGTGTTCCAAGCCCAGCATCAGTTCCAGTTGAGGGAAAGGGATTTCTACCGAATATAAGGCTGAAGTGGGCTGAGAACACTTCACCCGGCCGCCTGGTCTCAGTCCGCAAGCTTTCCTGAATATTCTCCTTCATCGTAGGCGATGTGAACGCGACGGGGGAAGTGACAGGTCACCGTGTTCAGAAGGAAGTTTGAGGGCTGCCCGGCGCCACGCCTTGCTTCCGCTGTCCTACCTACTGAGAATTCCACGTTCGTCAATGTGGGCTGGCCGGGCATCACCTGGGGGAATGACGAGATGCTCCCGCTTGAGTCGGAGAAACCGGGTCCTGCAGGTAAGGAATGCGTAAAGCCAGACCTGGCGTTAGCATCATCTGGGTCCCTGGGTTCCCACCTCAGGGCGTGAACATCCACACCTATACGTGGCAACCTGGAAGCTGAGCACTGAGTTGAGAATTGAATGAGGTTGGTGGTAGGGAGTAGGCCTGCTGCCGTGGAAAGGGCATTCACGGATCCAGAGACGGGTTCCAGTTCCAGTCACTGCTGCTGAGCAAGGTCCTTCTCCTGCCTGGGCCCTGATTACCTTCCGTGTGAAAGAAGAGGGCTGGGCTGTGATAAATAGTAAATGCCAACAATAAGCCAGGCGGCGTGATAAGTACTGGGGGTGCTGGTGAGCAACACAGACAGCCTGATCCTGGAACTCACTATGGCGGTAAGAAGATATTGAAGTCATAAATGCACAACACATTTACTTTTAAGAACTGGTATACAGGGAACTTAGAACAGGGATTTAATATAGCCTAGGGTGGGCTTCCTGAGTCTTGAAGGAGTAGAATTAACTGGGGTAGGCAGTGGATGGCCCAGGGAGATGGGGGACCCAGCAAGTACAAAGATCTGGAAGGTGAAAAACGTATTTTTTACCTTAATTGGACATCATAATAACCCTCAAAGTATACAAGTAAAGGGAGTAGAAGTTTCAGTGAGCTAAACTGAGTAGAACTTGACTTTTTGGAAGCCCATAACTATTTGAGCAATCCTGTACAACCATGGGATGGCCCCTGAGCCTGTGGACATGATGTGACAGGGGAGGTGACAGGTCACTATGTCCAGAAGGAAGCTTCAGTTCAGTCACTCAGTCGTGTCCAACTCTGCAACCCCATGGACTGCAGCACGCCAGGCCTCCCTGTTCATCAACTCGCAGAGTTTACTCAAACTCATGTCCATTGAGTCGGTGATGCCATCCAACCATCTCATCCTCTGTCGTCCTCTTCTCCTCCTGCCTTCAATCGTACCCAGCATCAGGGTCTCTTCCAATGAGTCAGTTCTTCCAATCAGGTGGCCAAAGCATTGAAGTTTCAGCTTCAACATCGGTTCTTCCAATGAATATTCAGGATTGATCTCCTTTAGGATGGACTGGTTGGATCTCCTTGCAGTCCAAAGGACTCTCAAGAGTCTTCTCCAACACCACAGTTCAAAAGCATCAATTCTTTGGTGCTCAGCTTTCTTTGTTGTCCAACTCTCACATCCATACATCTCACATACATACTACTGGAACACAGTAATATTCCAGAAGATTGTTGAATCTGGTGACAGCCCAAGTTCCATGAAGCATTCTCTGTGGTGTCTTTACAGGTTCTGACTTTGGGGGGCATCTTCTGGCTATTTCAGAACTAAAAACATCAATCTTCTCTTAAAAACAGCTCCCATCTCAAGCTTATGTGTCCAGGCTTGATTGCAAAGATAAGGAAATGAAAGAGAAGTGGCTTGTAAACTGACAGAGAAAAAAATCAAGTTGATTGCTGTACCTTGCAAAAGCACACGTGTGGAAGGGACACCAGGTCTGGTAGAACGGCTTATTTGAGACAATGAGGTGGCAGGCCCTGTATTAGCTGTGTGAACTTGACCAGGCACGCAAACTCTCCCAGGAACTGGTTCTTGATATATGAAAGTGAAAGTGAAGTCACTCAGTCGTGTAACTGACTCTTTGCAACCCCTTAGACTGTAGCCTACCAGGCTCCTCTGTCCATGGGATTTTCCAGGCAATAGTACTGGAGTGGATTGCCATTTCTTTCTCCAGGGTATCTTCCCAACCCAGGGCTCGAACCTGGGTCTCCCACATTGTAGACAGACGCTTTACCGTCTGAGGGAAGTCCAATTTTTCATATGTATAGATCCTTGTAAGTATCGTAAGCAAGGCTAATTAAGTTCTTCTGACATGCAAAGTTCAGAATGGGAGAATGTGTGAATTATTTATAAAGTCCTACCCAACCAAATCAGCAATCACCTGGTCACAATGCTACCTCAGAATTTTACTGTATATACTCCTTCAAATTATGAGGAAGAAAGGATTTGATACATAATATTTAAATTTAGAGTAATATACCAAGTTGTTTTGTTGTATTTTTTGAATTCTTTCCTTTTTCCCTTTCCAAAAGGTGGTTTTAAAATCTCACATTTTACACATGAATCCTTTCCTCATCAATTTTTGTTGAGAAGACCACCACCACCAACAAAACATTATTAACAGCTGACAGAAAGGACCTTTAGATTTTTTTTTAAACCTATCCCATTGTGCAACACATTCAGTGAAAACATGGATTTTTTGTTTGTTTTCTTAGATGGTTTGTCAATGACCACGTTCGTTCCTAAAATTCTTCTAAACATGAGAATTACAGCCATATTGCTCCTTGGAAGAAAAGCTATGACAGACAGCATATTAAAAAGCAGAGACATTACTTTGCCAACCAAGGTCCATCTAGTCAAAGCTATGGTTTTTCCTGTAGTCATATACAGATGTGAGAGTTGGATCATAAAGAAAGCTGAGCGCCGAAGAATTGATGCTTTTGAACTGTGGTGTTGGAGAAAACTCTTGAGTCCCTTGGACTGCAAGACCAAACCTGTCAATCCTGAAGGAAATCAGTCCTAAATATTCATTAGAAGGACTGATGCTGAAGCTGAAACTCCAATACCTTGGCTACCTGATTGGAAGAACTGACTCATCAGCAGAGACCCTGATGCTGGAAAAGATTTAAAGCAGGAGAAGGGGACGACAGAGGATGAGATGTCTGGATGGCATCACCAACTCAACGGACATGAGTTTGAGCAAGCTCTGGGAGTTGGTGATGGACAGGGAGGCCTGGCATGCTGCAGTCCAGACTGAACAGTTCAGTTCAGTTCAGTTCAGTAGCTCAGTCACGTCCAACTCTTTTTAACCCCATGGACTGCAGCACGCCAGGCCCCTCTGTCCATCACCAACTCCTAGAGCTTGCTCAATCTCATGTCCATTGTTGGTGATGCCATCCAACCA
>NW_011494606.1:2617621-2622200 GCF_000754665.1 Bison bison bison
TTTATGGTCCAACTCTCACATCCATACATGACTACTGGGAAAACCATAGCTTTGACTAAACGGACCTTTGTCAGCAAAGTAACGTCTCTGCTTTTCAATATGCTGTCTAGGTTGGTCATGGCTTTTCTTCCAAGGACAAGTGCTTTTTAATTTCATGGCTGCAGTCACCATCTGCAGTGATTTGGGAGCCCAAGAAAATAGTCTGTCAGTTTCCGTTGTTTCCCCATCTATTTGCCATGAAGTGATGGGACAGGATGCCATGATCTTAGTTTTTTGAATGTTGAGTTTTAAGCCAGCTTTTTCACTTTCTCACTTTCATCAAGAGGCTCTTTAGTTCTTCTTCACTTTCTGCCATAAGGGTGGTATCATCTGCATATCTGAGGTTATTAATATGTCTCCGAGGAATCTTGATTCCAGCTTGTGCTTCCTCCAGCCCAGCGTTTCTCATGATGTACTCTGCATATAAGTTAAACAAGCAGGGTGACAATATACAGCCTAAACATACTCCTTTCCCAATTTGGAACCAATACATTGTTCCATGTGCGGTTCTGTCGCTTCTTGACCTACTTACAGGTTTCTCAAGAGGCAGGTAAGGTGGTCTGGTATTCCGATCTCTAAGGATTTTCCAGTTTGTTGTGATCCACACAGTCAAAGGCTTTGGCATAGTCAGTAAAGCAGTAGACGTTTTTCTGGAACTCTCTTGCTTTTTCTATTGGCTTCCTGCTAATGCAGCATTAGAGGGGTGAGCGAGCTGTCTATGGACCTACACTTTCAGTGGCCACAGAAGTGAATAGAATTTTAACAATGCAACTGTTTAAACAAACAAGTATGCTTGGTGAACAAGTACGACGTGTGACACTAGCTGAGACACCAAAGCTGCTGCAGGATCCAGCAGGATCAGCAGGAAAGGGACTTGGGGAGCACAAGGCTTGCCTAGATTCAGGAAACCTGGGAAGCCAGCTGTGTTCTTTATACCTTATGCAGAAGGGAAGTAACATGCATGTGCCAGCAAGTGGTACTTGGTTCACTTTCCAATATGAAGTAGGTGATTCTCACTTTGCAAGGAAGTCAAGGCTCAGGGAACTGGAAGGTGGGTGGAACTGGGCAGTTCTTACTCAAATGAATGACTGCTATGGCCTCCTAATTTGATTATCAGGACATTCTTTGGAAAAACCTTTTTTAGCTTTACTATTAATAGATTTTTACTATATTAAGATTTCTTTTGGGTCTTCCCAGGTGGTCCAGTGGTTAAGAATCCACCTGCCAGTGCAGGGGACACAGGTGTGATCCCTGGCCTGGGAAGATCCCACACATCTCCCATAAGGCACGCGCACTTAAAAGCCTGTGCTCCACAAAAGCAGCCACTGCAAGCAGAAGCCAGCACACAACCGAATCCCCATCCCTGCTTGCAGCAATTAAAGCCTGGGCAAAGGCAGCACAAACCACAAGTAATACATTTTAAATGTACTACTTCCTTCACCACATGAGAAAGCTGAGGCAGGGGCAGCAGGGGCAGGAGCATGGGGAACGATGCAGTTAAAGCAGGCTTCGGAGTCACTGCTTCCGATAGCTCAGCTGGTAAAGAATCGGCCTGCAATGATTTGATTCCCAGTTTAATTCCTGGGTAGGGAAGATCCCCTGAAGAAGGGAAAGGCTACCCACTCCAGTATTTTGGCCTGGAGAATCCCAGAGTTGGACACAACTGAGCAGACTTTTACTTGGAGTCATTTCGTGGTTTTAATCCATGAACTTACTGTGCTAATTACTTATTAGCACAATGCTGGCCTTCTTTTAGGTTAGCCGTTATGCATTTTGTACATCTCCAAAATTTGAATGACATTTTCATCATTTTTCTCATTGTACCCTACCTGCCTCAAGGTCCTAAATTATTTACACCTTACAGTCCTCATCTGTGGTTTCCATTGACAGTCTGGGGCCACTTATTTTGTTTGAATGTTGTTGTTCAATCAAAATTCAGTCCTAGTCTTCAATGGACCATTGAGACTTGGACACAGTAATGTATACAAAGTGGTCCTGCTTCCCTGGTGGCTCAGAGGTCTGCCTCCAATGCAGGAGACCTGGGTTCGATCCCTGGGTCAGGAAGATCCCCTGGAGAAGGAAATGGCAACCCACTCCAGTATTCTTGCCTGGAGAATCTCATGGACGGAGGAGCCTGGTGGGCTATAGTCCACGGGGTTGCAAAGAGTCGGACACAACTGAGCGACTTCACCTCACCTCACACTGCAGTGAAGATGTTCAGGGCCATGGGCCAGAAAGTCCTACAACCTCAACCTCACTTCCCTATCAAATGCACAGATGTCCCAAGTGCCTAGCACCTAACAGATGCTCTGAATATACCTTTTATGTGAATCCAAGTTCTAGGATGGCCCTGGCATTTTGAAAAGTGAACCAATTTACCCTTCATACCATTGTTCAGTCACCTCTCCCCAGAGCTACTTCATCTTTCAAGTATCTGAGATCTGGATCACACACCCCCATGCCCAACAGTGACTCTTATTCAGTCTAGAGAACAAATCCTGTAATCATGAAGTCATGTGAGTAATCTGGACAAGGTGTCTGCTCTGAGCCTTTCTCCTCCAGCCTCCCCATGCAGTTCTCAATGTTGCTCCCAGCTCGTGTCATGGCAGAAAACACTGAAAGCCAAAGTTCATTTTCACACAACACACCCCCCAGAACTATCAGTTAAGACCGACAGCAGCAAACAGCTCAGCTTTTTATTCAATGTGTTACTAAAGAGATTTAGTCAAAAAGACCAAAGCCCATGTCATCATCAGACTCTTCAGATTCTTCTTTCTTTGCTTCTACTTTCTTCTCCTCAGCTAAAAACAAAGCAAAAAACAAGTCAGTTACCTCACTAAAACTCCAAAGAGCTCCAGGCCCTACAACTCACACAGTCAAAAATATCCTAGCTTTCCCTCATCAGATGATGCCTCTTAAGATTTCTACACATCTACTCTTAGCAAATGAAGAGCAATTTTGCCCCTAGTACCTCTAATCTCCACCCTCCTCCCTCCAATACCAAGTTTCCTACCTGGGGCAGCAGCAGTGGATGGGGCAGGACCTCCTGCTGGTGCAGCACCGGCCGCTGGGGCGGGTCCACCAGCCCCCACATTGCAGATGAGGCTCCCGATGTTGACATTGGCCAAAGCCTGCAACACATGTGCATATTCAGGTAAATGCTTAGTTCTGGCCTTCTGTTATAGCACCGAAATGCTGGCTTAACTTACAAGTACAGTTCATGTCTCCTCTTAACAGTGAATTCTATTTTTTTAGACTGCTATGTAATTCTATGTAATTTTCCCAAGGGAATTCACTAACAGATCAGTGTTTTAGAGATCACTAACAGAGAACAGGGTACAGTGTTTCCAATCTTAAGACTGAAGAACAGGAGGTGAATAGAGGCTATTAGTTTCACTTGCCAGAGATTAAGTAACCTACACTGTGGAAGGTGGCCACTGCTAAATTCCTTGGTCTTTTATATTCTGATACAGAATAAGCGATCAATAAAATGTCACCACCATGCTGGCAAGATTTACTTGGAACAGCATAGATAGTATATCTTGGATGACCCTTTTATATAATGAAAGAATGACCTGGTAATATATTTTCCTCATGATTTTAGAACAGAAGGAAAGAGAAAGCAGGCTATGAGACCATGAGAAAAAGACACCACAGAACAAAACCATAATTAGCTCCTAGAGATGGAAATATGAGGAAATACCCCTTCTATTTGGACAAGTCCAGTGAAACACGGGGCCTTCCAGCACTTTTGGAGGTTAGCACGAGCACCTGATTTAATAAATCAGTAGGTCTTCCAAAATTTGCTTCTCCAAACAAATCACCTTTTCACCATCACCTTACCTTTGCAAACAAACCTGGCCAGAAAGGCTCAACATTTACACCGGCTGCTTTAATGAGGGCATTGATCTTATCCTCCTAAAACAAATAAAACGGGCACCCCATCAGACGGCACTTTCGTAAACGTCTTCAAAATACTGCAAACTGAAAGCAAATAACTGATAACCGGGGTACAAAAGTACCGTTTACCAATCCGAGTACTCTATTGACATTGCATGTATACTAATCTAAGACGACTGTTTCTTCCACTTTTAAGGCAAAATAAATGCTTCCGCTCCCGCGTGCCAGGTACTTGGCAAGGCCTCGAGTTCATCGCTGCCATTTCACAGGCTGAGACCTGCCCAAGTTACATTGCTATTTTAAGCTGTGAGGCAATGCCAGAGGTGGAGCAGAGCGCAGTGTTCCCCTCCGCACCACACAGCCAGGCCCCACAAGACCTACTCAGAGGACCAAGGAAATCACACCCAAAGGAGATATAGTCGTGGGACACGTTATAGCTGCGCGTGAGGCTACCCACGGGTTTCACACGTTTCTCTAAATAAAAAAGTTCTCAAAGTCGGCGCGCTCCGCTGTAAGTGAAACTCACTCACTCTAGGGCGGGCACATGGCCGATGCCCCAGAGAGCTCGCACATGGGCCCATCCGATGGGTGCCCGTCCCGCCTGTCCGCCCCTCCGCCCGGTGTCGATGGCCGCCACTCC
>NW_011494606.1:2622300-2623783 GCF_000754665.1 Bison bison bison
GGCCCTGCCCCTAACGCCTGCGAGGGTGGGGAACCGGCCGCCCACAGAGGCCGCCACGCCGCCGGCCCAGGCCCGCACTCACCGTGACCGTCACCTCATCGTCGTGCAGAATGAGGGCAGAGTAGATACAAGCGAGCTCGGAGACGGAGGCCATGGTGCGAGCGAGTGCTAGGTGGGGGCTGCCGAGCGCGGTGCTAGTCGCCGGATGAAGTGAGGGCCTCACCCCAAAACGGCCTTAGCTTCCTCGGAAGAACCGAGCACCTTAGCGGCAGCGGAGGAAAGAGAACCGCGCGCCTGCGCGCAGCTTCTTATACCGGTCACGCGAACCAATCGGCTCCCGGGATTTCAGGAAGAGGCGGGGCCGGAAGAAGCGAGGATAGATCATACCGCGACTTTCCGCAGAAGACGCCTGCGCAAACCTGTAAGTAGTTCACAGGTTCAAGTTGTCAGGCAGCTGTGAATGCTAACTTCTTTGGTTCGGGTTAAACTCTCAGGGTTTGTGAACAGTAGCAATACTTTTACGGAAAAGTTACCTAGGGAAGTAGGGGTCACTCCCACCTACTGTAGCCCGTATGACACTTCTTAAGCAGTCATTTAATGACGTTGTCAGCCCACTCCCCAATCCCCACCTTCGGCGAGCAGCGACCTGCTGGAGGGCAGCAACTAGGGTTTAGCCGGGAGGTCCCGGTGCCTAGAACAGCGTCTCTGATAAAATACTGAATATAGGAGAAAATGGGAAATCTACAGCGTTGCAATAGCAGAGCATGTGAGCGCCTACTATGTCTCAGGCACTGGGCCACAGTCTACAAAGATTCAGTTAAGCCTCAACCAGTGTAAGAGATAAGTACTATTATCTCCATTTTGTAATGGCAAAATTAAAATGCAGTCCTGGTTTCCCGAGATGCCGCGTTACCGCGAGACGGAACCTGGATTCGAAATCTGGGAACCTAAATTCAGTGCTTCCTGCTTCTGTTTGCAGAGAGGGATGGGTTTGGGGGTTATGAGTAAATTTTGGCCTTTTTTTTTTTTTCCTTTCCAAAGCATAAAAGATAATATTAGGAACATAGGGGAACTTTCCACTTCAACTTCATTTTTTTTAAAAGGACCTTCTGGTTCGGTGTAAAAGCTTTGAAATTGCACTTGTGATGTTAAAAGACCTCTTGATGTAGCTGCTGTCTCGCTAGGTGCTTTACTGCTGTTTTGTGTCCTTTGAAGCTAAGAATACTGGTGTTGGATTCATACTGAGAGGTTTTCTTTACAATTTTTTAAGTTGAATTGTAATTGACATTTGTTTCAGATATACAGCATAAAAGATACTTGTTTATCACCCCACTCCAGTACTCTTGCCTGGAAAATCCCATGGACCGCGCATGGGGTCGGGAAGAATCGGACACGACCGAGCGACTTCACTTTCATTTTTCACTTTCATGCATTGGAGAAGGAAATGGCAACCCACTCCAGTGTTCTTGCCTGGAGAATCCCA
>NW_011494606.1:2624027-2627897 GCF_000754665.1 Bison bison bison
AAGTTTGTAGTTTTTGACTCCCCTTGGCCAATTTCTCTCACTCCCCTCCCCCCATCCTCACCTGTCAACCACCTGTTTTCTGTATCTATGAGCTTGTTTGGGGTTTTTGGGGGGTGGTTTAAGATTACACGTATATTGAGATCATATGGCATTCCTCTCTCTCTGTCAGACATTTCATTTAGCATACTGCTCTCACGGTCCATTTATGTTGTCTCAAATGGCTAGAGTTTATTCTTTTTTATGCTGAATAGCGTCACATCACATTTTCTTTATCCATTTACCCATTGGTGGGCACTAAGGTTGTTTCCACGTGTTGGATGTTGTACATAATGCTGCAAGGAACATGAGGGTGCAGGTATGTTTTCAAGTTACTGTTTTTCATTGTCTTCAAGTAAAAACTCAGAAGTAGAATTTTTGGATCTTATACTAATTTTAATTTTTGGAGGAAATTCCATACTGTTTTCCATAGTGCCTGCACCAGTTTACATTCCCACCAGCAGTACGTCAGGGTTCCCATTTCTCCATATCTTCACCAACATTTGTTAACACTTCTTAACGATAGACATTCCTAACAGGTGTGAGTTGTGGTTTTAATTTGTGTTTCTCTGATGATTAGTGATGGTGCGCACCTTTTCCAGTACCTGTTTGGCCATCTGTATGTCTTCTTTATGTCTTCTTTGGAAAAAAACCTCTATTCAGATCTGCCCATTTTTAAAATTCAGTTGTTTGGGGGCTTTTTTGTTACTGAGTTGTATGAATTTGTGGTATGTTTGGATATTAACTCTTTATTAGACACATGATTGCAAGTGTATTTTCCCACTCACTAGGTTGCCTTTTCATTTTGTTGATGGTTTCACTTTCTGTGCACAAGCTTTTTAGTTTGATGATGTTGTTCAGTTGCTAAGTTGTGTCCACCTCTTTGCTACCCCATGAACTGCAGCACTCCAGGATCCTCTGTCCTCCACTGTCTCCTGAAGTTGGCTCAAATTCATGTCCATTGAGTCAGTGATGCCATCTAACCATCTCATCCTCTGCCGCCCCCTTCCCTTTGCCTCCGGTCTACTTCTTCACCTGTAAATGACAAATAACACCTTTACAGGGTATCAGAGACTGAGCACCCAATTAACTACAGCTATTCTTCGTAACTGTTTTGAACTGTTTAAGCAAAACATCAATTGCTGATGCATTTCCCTTTCAGAGACTTACTGGACTCAACATACCCTTACTTCAGACAAATTCTACTACCCCATGTTCCCATATCATAGTAAAAACTTCCCGTTAAGATCTATTTCATGGAAATTCTAGCGTTTCCACTGTTAGAGACCCGGGTTCAATCCCTGATGGGGGAACTAAGATCCTAAACAGTGTAGTGAGGCAAAAAAAAAAAAAAGTGTTTCAAAAGACTAAGCAATGTGACATTTTAGAAAATTAAAAATAGTCAAGAAATAGAGTAACAGCTATTGAGAGAGGTACTCTGAAGCATTCTAGAAACAAACATATGACTTGCCTACAAATAAGTGGATTTTGTCTTTTCGCCTAATGTTTGGATATGCTTTTTGCTAGGAATAATATTACACCTTCACTATTAATAATAATAAAAAAAAATATTGGGTGGGAGGGAGTTTCAAGAGAGAGGGGACATATGTAGACCTATGTCTGATTCATCTTGATATATGGCAGAAACCAACATGGTATTGTAAAACAGTTATCCTTCAATTAAAATTAAATAAAATTTTAAAAAACAGATAAACTGTCATTTTGTAAGGGAGCAAGATGAGCACAATCCTTAGGAGGCAGCCGTTGCTGTGCTCTTTATTCTGCTCCCTGTTACTGGGCGACAGGTCTTGCTCAGCCACTGCTCTGGTGCCTCAGTGGGCCCTGCCCTCTAGCAACCAGCTGTCAGTGAGCGACTGTTAGTGTCCTGCTCAGCTCTTGGTCAGCACCGCAGTGGGCCCTGCTCACAAGTAACTGTTGATGGGGGACCATTAGGGAACCGAGTTAGCCAAGGGTCGGTAGTGTGGTGGTCATCAGGTGGAGAGTGAATTAAGAGGCAGGTTCAGGCCTTCTCCTAGAGGCCCTCCAGCTTACCCAGCCTTGGGCCAGCAGGAGAGCTGGAGGGCCCAGGGAACAGACTGGGGACTACGTCCTGCAGAGCTCCAGAGCCCTCACTAAGGGCCTCCATTAGCCGTGGCCCAGACCTGGAGGCAGTGGTGAGCCTCTCCCCCAACCCTGTCACTGTGACCTTCTAGCCGTGGCCGTCTGCCTGGGCTGCAGTCTGTGAGACCCAGTGTCCCCCATTTGGGCAGCCTGAGGAGACAGGGCCAGTGTGGGTTGGGTGAACTCAGGGATGACAGCTGGGCAGGATGTGGAAACCTGGCCCTGAAGGAGCTGCCAACTGAGCTCTGCCTCCTCTTAGGCAGGATGGGGACCTTGGAGGGTGAAAGCTGTGCCTTGGGACTTTGCCCTTTCTGGTCAGGACAGAGAATAACATTCATCTGGTAGAGGTTTACAGGAACATCATTACCTGACCATGACCAGACTTCAAGAACAAAGGATCGGACACCAGGAAGTTTGCAGCAACTCACCATGCCCCTCCCTCACCTTTTGCTTTGAAAGGGGCTTGCTGAATAAAGGAGCTTGCTGAAAGCTTTCAGTACCTTTGGGCTTCTTAGGGCATAAGGTACCCATCTCCTTGTATGAATCTGTAATAAACTTTTCTGTTCCAGACTCTAATTAGTTTTGGTGTTGGTTGGCCTCACTGTGTGTCGTGTACACAAACTTGTGGTTTGGTAAAAATTTTAGTAATTAAAAAATCGGACTAAAAAAAAAAAAAAAACAGAAAAATGTATATTCAGCTAAGAACAGCTGTGTCATCATGATGTTCCATAGTACTATTTCTGATTTTGTCCCAAAACCATGTTTTTTGTTGAAATGTCCAGAAGAGCATAGTTAATACATAGATATTCCGGGCTTCCCAGGTGGCACTGGTGGTAGACAACCTGCCTACACTGCAGGAGACCTGGGTTCGATTCCTGGGTGGGAAAGATCCCCTGGAGGAGGCCGTTGCAACCCACTCCAGTACTCTTGCCTGGAGAATCCCATGGACAGAGGAGCCTGGCAGGCTGTGGTCCACAGGGTCACACAGAGTCAGACATGACTGAAGTGCTTTAGCACATATGGTTATCATGGAAATTCACTGAATTTGTCGGTTCGTGGCAAATTATTTTTATATTATCTAGTGCTTTCTTTTTTCTTTTTACAATTCCAAGAATCTACTTTTCATTTTTTATTGAAATACATTTGACATGTAACATTGTCTAAATTTAAGGTGTACAACATCTTGTAATGTATAATTAGATCATTTATGTATTGTAATGATTGCCATTGTAGTAATAATTGGGCTTCCCAGGTGGCGCAGTGATAAAACAATCTGCCTGCCAATGCAGGAGATGCAAGAGATACGGATTCGGTCCCTGGGTGGGGAAGATTTCCCTGGAGAAGGATAAGGCAACCCACTGTAGTATTCTTGCCTGGAGAATTCCATGGATAGCAGAGCCTGACGGGCTGCAGTCCGTGGGGCTGCAAAGAATCAGACACGAATGAGCACACGTGCACATAGTAATAATTAGCACCTGTATCACATTTCAGAATTATTTCTTCTCACTAGTTGGAATAATCAAGTTCTAGTCTCTTAGCAAGTTTGACTTTTATGATACAGAGTGTGCACGCTGCATGCTCAGTCATGTCTGACTCTTTACGACTCTATGAACTGTAGCCCACCAGACTCCTCTGTCCATGGGATTTCCCAGACAAGAATACTGGAATGGGCTGCCATTTCCTTCTCCAGGGCATCTTCCCGACCCCGGGATT
>NW_011494606.1:2627997-2628657 GCF_000754665.1 Bison bison bison
CCTCCCAGCATCAGAGTCTTTTCCAATGAGTCAACTCTTCGCATGAGGGGGCCAAAGTACTGGAGTTTCAGCTTTAGCATCATTCCTTCCAAAGAAATCCCAGGGCTAATCTCCTTTAAAATGGACTCGTTGGATCTCCTTGCAGTCCAAGGGACTCTCAAGAGTCTTCTCCAATACCACAGTTCAAAAGCGTCAATTCTTCGGCACTCAGCTTTCTTCACAGTCCAACTCTCACATCCATACATGACCACTGGAAAAACCATAGCCTTGACTAGACGGACCTTTGTTAGCAAAGTAATGGCTCTACTTTTGAATATGCTATCTAGGTTGGTCATAACTTTTCTTCCAAGGAGTAAGCATCTTTTAATTTCATGGCTGCAATCATCATCTGCAGTGATTTTGGAGCCCCCCAAAATAAAGTCTGACACTGTGTCCACTGTTTCCCCATCTATTTCCCATGAGGTGATGGGACCAGATGCCATGATCTTCGTTTTCTGAATGTTGAGTTTTAAGCCAACTTTTTCACTCTCCTCTTTCACCTTACTCAAGAGGCTTTTTAGTTCCCCTTCACTTTCTGCCATAAGGGTGGTGTCATTTGCATATCTGAGGTTATTGATGTTTCTCCCGGCAATCTTGATTCCAGCTTGTGCTTCTTCCCTG
>NW_011494606.1:2629546-2629929 GCF_000754665.1 Bison bison bison
ATTTGCTGGCATATTGAGTGCAGCACTTTCACAGCATCATCTTTCAGGATTTGAAATAGCTCAACTTGATCTCCATCACCTCCACTAGCTTTGTTCGTAGTGATGCTTTCTAAGGCCCACTTGACTTCACATTCCAGGATGTCTGGCTCTAGATGAGTGATCACACCATCATGATTATCTGGGTCATGAAGATCTTTTTTGTATAGTTCTTCTGTGTATTCTTGCCACCTCTTCTTAATATCTTCTGCTTCTGTTAGGTCCATACCATTTCTGTCCTTTATCGAGCCCATCTTTGCATGAAATGTTCCCTTGGTATCTCTCATTTTCTTGAAGAGATCTCTAGTCTTTCCCATTCAGTTGTTTTCCTCTATTTCTTTGCATTG
>NW_011494606.1:2630029-2643054 GCF_000754665.1 Bison bison bison
TCTTGCTATTCTTTGGAACTCTGCATTCAGATGCTTATATCTTTCCTTTTCTCCTTTGCTTTTCACTGCTCTTCTTTTCACAGCTATTTGTAAGACCTCCCCAGACAGCCATTTTGCTTTTTTGCATTTCTTTTCCATGGGGATGGTCTTGATCCCTGTCTCCTGTACAATGTCACGAACCTCTGTCCATAGTTCATCAGGCACTCTATCTATCAGATCTAGGCCCTTAAATCTATTTCTCACTTCCACTGTATAATCATAAGGGATTTGATTTAGGTCATACCTGAGTGGTCTAGTGGTTTACCCTACTTTCTTCAATTTAAGTCTGAATTTGGCAATAAGGAGTTCATGATCTGAGCCACAGTCAGTTCCTGGTCTTGTTTTTGTTGACTGTTTAGAGCTTCTCCATCTTTGGCTGTGAAGAATATAATCAATCTTGATTTTGGTGTTGACCATCTGGTGATGTCCATGTGTAGAGTCTTCTCTTGTGTTGTTGGAAGAGGGTGTTTGCTAGGACCAGTGCATTTTCTTGGCAAAACTCTATTAATCTTTGCCCTGCTTCATTCTGTATTCCAAGGCCAAATTTGCCTGTTACTCCAGGTGTTTCTTGACTTCTACTTTTGCATTCCAGTCCCCTATAATGAAAAGGACATCTTTTTTGTCCTTCACCATACTGTGCCTTATGTCTCTAGGGCTTATTTATACTTGTTGCATGTAGTAAACTTAAATCTGTCAGGTCTTCCCAACTCCTAGGCCCAAGTAACCACCATAATACTCTTGAGTTTTACAAGTTTGGATTCAGTCACTCAGTCACGTTCAACTCTTTGCAACCCTATGGACTGCAGGACGCCAGGTTTCCCTGTTCTTCACCAACTCCCAGAGCTTGCTGAAACTCATGTCCATTGAGTTGGTGATACCATCCAACCATCTCATCCTCCGTCATCCCTTTCTCCTCCTGCCTTCAACCTTCCCCAGCATCAGGGTGTTTTCCAATGAGTCACTTCTTTGAATCAGTAGCCAAAGTATTGGAGCATCAGCATCAGTCCTTCCAGTGAGTATTCAGGACTGATTTTCTTTAGGATTGACTGGTTTGATCTTCTTTCAGTCCAGGAGACTCAAGAGTTTTCTCCAACACTACAGTTCAAAAGTATCAATTCTTCAATGCTCAGCTTTCTTTATGGTCCAACTCTCACATCCACATATGACTACTGGAAAAACCATAGCTTTGACTGTATAGACCTTTGTCGGCAAAGTAATGTCTCTGCTTTTTAATATGCTGTCTAGGTTAGTCACAGCTTTTCTTCAAAGGAGCAAGCGTCTTTTAATTTCACAGCTGCAGTCACCATCTGCAGTGATTTGGGAGCCCAAGAAAATAAAGTCTCACTGTTTCCATTGTTTCCCTATCTATTTGCCATGAAGTGATGGGACCAGATGCCATGATCTTAGTTTTTTGATCGTTGAGTTTTAAGCCAGCGTTTTCACTCTCCTCTTTCAGTCTCATCAAGAGGTTCTTTAGTTACTCTCCATTTTCTGCCATAAGGATGGTGTCACCTGCATATCTGAGGTTATTGGTATTTCTCCTGGCAATCTTGAGTCCAGCTTGTGCTTCATCCATCCTGGCATTTCTCATGATGTACTCTGTATAGGGTTAGATTAGTAGGGTGACAATATACAGCCTTGATGTACCCCTTTCCCAATTTGGAACCAGTCCATTGTTCCATGTCTGGTTCTAACGATTGCTTCTTGACCTGCACTCAGATTTCTCAGGAGGCAGGTCAGGTGGTCTGGTATTTCCATCTCTTTAAGAGTTTTCCACAGTTAGTTGTGATCCACATAGTCAAAGGCTTTACCATAGTCAATGAAGCAGAAGTAGATGTTTTTCTGGAATTCTCATGCTTTTTCTATGATCCAACAGATGCTGGCAATTTGATCTCTGGTTCCTCTGCCTTTTCTAAATCCAGCTTGAACATCTGGAAGTTCCTGGTTCATGTACTGTTGAAGCCTGGCTTGGATAATTTTGAGCATTACTTTGCTAGCTTGTGAGATGAGTGCAACTGTGTGGTAGTTTTAACATTCTTTGGCATTGCCTTTCTTTGGGATTGAAATGAAAACTGACCGTTTCCAGTCCTGTGGCCACTGCTGAGTTTTCCAGATTTGCTGGCATATTGAGTGCAGCACTTTAACAACAACATCTTTTAGGATTTGAAATAGCTCAGCTGGAATTCCATCACCTTCACTAGCTTTGTTCATAGTGATGCTTCCTAAGGCCCACTTGACTTTGCACTCCAGGTTGTCTGGTTCTAGGTGAGTGATCACACCATCGTGGTTATCTGGGTCATTAAGATCTTTTTTGTATAGTTCTGTGTATTCTTGCCACCCCTTCTTAATATCTTCTGCTTCTGTGAGGTCCATACCTCACAGGTATGGACCTTTTGTCTTTTATTGTGCCCGTCTTTGCATGAAATGTTCCCTTGGTATCTCTAATTTCCTCGAAGAGATCGCTATAGTCTTTCCCATTCTGTTATTTTCTTCTCTTTCCTTGCATTGTTCACTTAGGAAGGCTTTCTTATCTCTCCTTGCTGCTATTTGGAACTCTGCATTCAGATGGGTATATAAGTTAAATCAGACAGTACTTGTCTAACTTACCTCACTTAACAAAATGTGCTCAAGGTTTATCCATGTTGTCTCAAATGGCAGGATTTTATTACTTGTTAATAGTTGAGTAGTATCTCAATGTGATTACGTATAACGTGTTTTCTTTGTCCGTTCATTGGTTGGTGGACTCATGTCTTGGCTATTGTAAATAATGCTGCAGTGAACATGGGGGTTAGATATCTTTTCAAGGTAGTGTTTTCATTGTGTTCAGATAGATTTCTTTGTCTTGCCTAATTATTCTAGCTAGGGCTTCCAATACTATATTGAATAAGAATAATGAGAATAGACATCCCTGTCTTATTCCTGATCTTAGAAGAAAAGCTTTCTTTCTCCAGTGAAAGTATGTTAACTGTTTGTTACTCATGAGCTTCATTATGTTTAGGTATGTTCCTTCTGCACCCAATCTGCTAAGGTTTTTTATTATGAAAGGATGTTGTATTTTGTCGAACAGTTTTTCTGCATCTATTGAGATGGTCATGTGATTTTTATGTTTTATTAATGTGTGTGACATTTATTGATTTACATATGTTGAACCATTCTTACATACAAGGCATAAATCCCACTTGGTCATGGTATACAATTCTTAAGTGTTCTTGAATGCAGTTTGCTGATACTTTATTGAGATTTTCTGTTCCTATATTCAGCAGGGATACTGATCTGTCATTTTCATTTCTTGTTATATCCTTATCTGGCTTTGGTTTCAGGTTAATGCTGGTCTCATAGAATGAGTATGGAAGTATTCCCTTCTCAAATTTTTCTAAGAGTTGACTGTGTGGATCACAATAAACTGTGGAAAATTCTTCAAGAGATGGGAATACCAGACCACCTGACCTGCCTCTTGAGAAATCTGTATGCAGGTCAGGAAGCAACAGTTAGAACTGGACATGGAACAACAGACTGGTTCCAAATAGGAAAAGGAGTATGTCAAGGCTGTATATTGTCACCCTGCTTATTTAACTTATATGCAGAATACATCATGAGAAACACTGGACTGGAAGAAACACAAGCTGGAATCAAGATTGCCAGGAGAAATATCAATAACCTCAGATATGCAAATGACACCACCCTTATGGCAGAAAGTGAAGGGGAACTAAAAAGCCTCTTGAGTAAGGTGAAAGAGGAGAGTGAAAAAGTTGGCTTAAAACTCAACATTCAGAAAACGAAGATCATGGCATCTGGTCCCATCACCTCATGGGAAATAGATGGGGAAACAGTGGACACAGTGTCAGACTTTATTTTGGGGGGCTCCAAAATCACTGCAGATGATGATTGCAGCCATGAAATTAAAAGATGCTTACTCCTTGGAAGAAAAGTTATGACCAACCTAGATAGCATATTGAAAAGCAGAGACATTACTTTGCCAACAAAGGTCCGTCTAGTCAAGGCTATGGTTTTTCCTGTGGTCATGTATGGATGTGAGAGTTGTGACTGTGAAGAAAGCTGAGCGCCAAAGAATTGATGCTTTTGAACTGTGGTGTTGGAGAAGACTCTTGAGAGTCCCTTGGACTGCAAGGAGATCCAACCAGTCCATTCTAAAGGAGATCAGCCCTGGGTGTTCTTTGGAAGGAATGATGCTGAAGCTGAAACTCCAGTACTTTGGCCACCTCATGTGAAGAGTTAATTCATTGGAAAAGACTCTGATGCTGGGAGGGATTGGGGGCAGGAGGAGAAGGGGACGACAGAGGATGAGATGGCTGGATGGCATGGCATCACTGACTCGATGGATGTGAGTCTGAGTGAACTCTGCAAGTTGGTGATGGACAGGAGGCCTGGCGTGCTGCGATTCATGGGGTCGCAAGGAGTCGGACACGACTAAGCAACTGAACTGAACTGAACTGAGGATTGATGATGATGATCCTTTGAATGGTAGAATTCTTCAGTGTCGCCATCTTGTCCTGTGGTTTTCTCTGTTAGGTTTATGATTACTAATTCAGTCTCTTTGGTTATGGCCTGCTCATATTCTCTATTTCTTCCTGATTCAGCCCTCTTTTAAAATTTCTGTTTTATGTTGGAGTGTAGGTGATTAAGAATGTCATGCTGGTTTCAGGTGTACCCCAAAGTGGTTCAGTTCTGCATATACATGTATCTAGTTTTCAAATTCTTTTCCCGTTTAGATTATTATAGAGTATTGACCAGATTTCCCTGTGCTATACACAGTAGGTCTTTGTTGGTTATCTGTTTTAAATATAGAAGTGCATATGTCAGTCCCAAACTCCCAATCTATCCCTCCCCTTTGGTAACCATAATTTTTTTTTTCTAGTCTATGAGTCTGTCTGTTTTGTAAATGGGTTCATTTCTATAACATTTTTTATATTTTTGCTTCTGCCTATAAGTAACATAATGTGTTTGGAGTGATTATTGATAAGGACTCACTATTGCTCTCTTATCATTTGCCTTGTTTTTTATCTTTTTCCTGTTTCTACCTTTGTAAAGTGGTAGTTTTCCTTAGTGATTTGCTCAGTCTGCTCCTCCTTATTTTTTCTTCATAATGTTTCTTGCCTGTTTTTTTTTGCTTTGTGGTGGTGGTAGTTGTTCAGTCACTCAGTCGTGACCCCATCTTTGTGACCCCTATCTTTGTGACCCCATGAGATGCAGCACAGCAGCCTCTTCTGTCCTTGACCATCTCCCAGAGTTTGCTCAAACTCATGTCCATTGTGTCCAGTGACGTCGTCTAACCATCTCATCCTCTGCCACCCCCATCCCCTTTTGCCTTCAGTCTTCCCCAGCATCAGGGTCTTTTCCAGAGTTAGGTCTTCACATCAGGTGGCCAAAGTATTGGCGCTTCAGCTTCAGCATGTCTTTCCAATGAATATTCAGGGTGATTTCTTTTAGAATTGACTAATTTTATATCCTTGCTGTCCAAGGAACTCTCAAGAGTCTTCTCCAAGTTCAAAAGTATCAGTTCTTCAGCGCTCAGCCTTCTTTATGGTCCAACTCTCACATCCACACATGACTACTAGAAAAACCATAGCTTTGACTATGAGGACCTTTGTTGGCAGTGATGTCTCTGCTTTTTAATATGCTGTCTAGGTTTGTCGTAGCTTTCCTTCCAAGGAGCAGGCATCTCTTAATTTCATGGCTACAGTCACCATGTGCAATGGTTTTGGGGCCCAAGAAGGTAAAAATGTGTTACTGCTTCCACTTTTTCCCCTTCTATTTGCCATGAAGTGATGGGACCAGATGCCATGATCTTAGTTTTTTGGATGTTGAGCTTCAAGCCAGCTTTTTCACTCACCTCTTTGTAGCTTTCAGAATACATCTCATAAGTAAAGTAGTCCTTCTCATGCTGATAGCGTCTTGTTTTCATTCTCCTGTAATGGCTCAACCCTTTTTATTCCTCCCCTTTTATACTTCCGATGTCACAGTTTACCTCTTTTTATGTGTATTTTCATTTCTGTGTCACTAGTTAGGACCGTTTTATTTCAACTTAAGAACTCCTTGTAGCATTTCCTGTAAGGCAGGTTTTGTGTGTCTGAGAAAGCCTTTATTTCTCCTTCATAGCTGAAGGTCAGCTTTGCTGGATAAAGTATTCTTGGCCAGCCATATTTATCTTCCACACTTTGAATATGTCGTTCCACTTTGTCCTGGCCTGTAGAATTTCTGCTGGGAAATCCACTGATAGCCTTGCAAGCATTCGTTTGTAAGTTACTTTTTCTCCCCACTGTTGCCTTTATGATTTTTTTTTAATGGCTTTTGATGTAATTGGAGGTCTTTTGGCATTGAGAGAATAGTGTGTCCTATTGGGCTTTTAGGTCCAACTTCCTCCCTGGCTTGGGAAATTCTCAGCTATTTCTTTAAATACACATTCTCTGCTCCCCTCTCCCTCTCTGCTCCTTCAGATAGACCATTAGTCTCACATTTGTTTTTCTCATCACGTATGAGAGTTCTCTTAGGTTTTCACTTTTTAAGAATCAAGTTGCTAATTCTTTCCCAAATTTCATCTGCCTAATTCCCTAAGCTTTCTACATATTCTTGATCTCATTCATTGAATTCTTCAGCTGAAGAATTTGGTTCTTTTTGAAAACTCAATATATTTGGTAAATAACTGCCTAAGCTTTCTTGTACTTTCATCACAGCTGTTTCTAATTTTTATCAGATACAGTATTCTGTGCCTGTGGATTCAGTTGCTGAAGAATTATTGTTTTTCTCTTTGGGATTCCATATCACTGTGATTTTTTTGTTTGGTAAAATGTGCCTCTGCCCACTGAGTTTGAAGTAGCACACCTCTTTCTTTCTAGTTGTTAGATGTTCCAGTTCAACACTGACCATTAGAAACCTTTTTTTTGTTCTCCACAAGGTGGCGGCATAGCTCAATTTTTGGTTTCTCTACCTCAGCTGGCTCTAGGGCCATGCTACGGAGAGCCGGTTTAAAAAAAAGTCTGCCTAGAAAAAGCTGGCAGCAGAGTGGGGCAATGTGGGCTTAGCACCCCCTTTCCACAGCAGGCAGGGGGAACCCTCCACTGCGGTAAGCCCCCCGGAGGGCCATGCACAGACCTCCCGCTGAAATCCAAGGCAGGCAGCAGGACGTGAGATCCTTCAGTGCTCTTTGTTCTCGTCTCCGTCTCCCCACTCCCACTAGTCGCTCCTGAGGAATTAGTGCTGCTGGAAAGAAGCAGGTTCCTCCAGCAGTGCCCAGCCAGGCAGCGAGGCAGTCACTTTAAGACCTCTGAGGGAGGTGGCTGTGGTCCCTGGCAGTGGAAGCCCAGTGTGTTGCTGCTCCTCTTCGGCCTCCAAACTGGTTTCTGTCCCCCCACCGTTTGCCTGGTTCCCCACAGATGCCCTCTCCCGCACCGTCCGCCCACACTCTCCGGTCTCTACACTCGCGTCTGGCTTCCCGTCCCTCCCCCCAGCAGGTGGGGGTGAGGCAGGCTCACGAACTCTTGGGTCCGCAGTGCTGCTAAGGTCTCCCCACCTATGTTCTGAAGCACTTTTTGGTAGAAATCTTTTGCATGTTCCAGTGTAGTGTACAGAGAAACTTCTGTTCGGTTATGAATGACTCGGATGGAACCCAGGTCTCCTGCATTGCAGGCAGTCGTTACTGTCTGAGCCACCAGGGAAGCCCATCAACAAGCAGATAGTTGTAAATAAAAGAAGAAAAGGAACTCACACTGCCATGCTGCTGCCATCACTTGCTCCTCTACTTTTTATCTGCACCTGCAAGTTAGGTATAATACCAATAATTTAAAATTTTCATACCTGGAGATTGAGTGCTATTCGTGAAACCCTAAGTTGAATGAAGTAAAAGGATTCCAGGTCAAACACAGTTTATGTACGAAGGATGGCCTGTGGACTGCAGTACACCATCGGGTTGTGTGGACTGGGAGGGTATTCCTGGTTTTCAGCAGAGTAAATAGCCCCTTTCAAACCTGTTTCTTTGCGTGCAGAAACAGGTATCCTCAGCATGGTGACAGCAGTTTCTAGTGCTTTTGTTTCATTCCCCCCAAAGATGATTGCCAGCTAAATGACAAGCACGATGCCAGGTTCTGGGAGTGTGTTAAATTACCATCTCGTAACCTTATATTTCTTAGTGCTTTTATTTCATTTCTTTTGGCATATCTAAATGTCAGAAAGTACATACATACAAAATTCCAAACACCTTCCTAAAATGGTTTTAGTATTGGCGAGTCTGATATCTCAGGTTGAATTGTCCAATATGTCTAAAGTGCATTCTCGCAGCTAATCAATAGCAGCATTTGTTCTGTTTATAAATCCTTAAGAAATATTCAGACAGCAGGTGGAAAATCACAATAAAAAGCAAAGTGTGATCTAGATATATTTTTCCTTAATTATCCAAGACAAACACATGCATGAATTAGTTTATACAAGAAATATACAAAAAATAGCAATATAAAAAAGTTCATACAGCAATGAGAAAGAGGGGTCTTTCTCTGCTACTAATATTAAATATGGCAAGGTGTATAATATAAAAAGTTTGTAGAATCCTAGATATCTTTGGAGCCACAGGGGAATCCCTGATGGAGGCCAGTGTGTGATGACATGAGGTCTGTGATTTTCAACAAAGCTGGAGTTTTATAAGATGGTTTTCAGAAGGCACTGCTTTGGAGAAATCACCAACACAAATGATGAAAATGTTCTTTTGTTATTGAAACTGTCAATTCATGGCTTCTTGCGCCTAAAATGAAAGCCAGCATTTAGTGTTGAGTTTTGCAATGAATCTCTAGGAGGGCTTTGAGAGAATTCCTGTTTTACCATGGGAAAAGTTATTCTAAAAAAGCAAATAAAATATGCTTATCCAGTATTTAATTAGACTTCCCATCTTTATCTGATTTTCCAAATTGCCTAAGGAGTACATACACGTGTCAGAAGTAGACACATGGACCTGTATAGTTAGATACTTGAAAAAAGGGGGCTTAAAATAGTAAAAGAATGGGCCAGACTCTTGGCTATGTCTTTAATATGTGATTCCTTTCCCTACCAGATTTCACCATTCCGTTTTATGTTAATGAACACTTCTTGCTATAACAAGAGGCAGGTTAGGAAAGAATGAATTATGTGAGGAGCTGTCACCCCGACCCCAGCCTCCCCTCCTTAGAGGTGATCTCCCTTAGGCCTCTGAAAGCTTTATGAGCACTCGCAAACTAGGAACAAGAAAGAGTGAGTGTTCTTACAGCTCTAATTGCTATTATCCAACCCCCCAGGGTTCTCAGCACTGTTACTGCCTCCTGTAGTCTGCCAGTAGGGCCCAGATATTCCAGAGGGTAACCAAAAAACACATAGATCCTCTTAGGGAAAAAAAAAGGTGGATGTAGGGAGAAGGGGTCGTGGGGAGGGAAGACAGAGAGAAAGGCCACACTTGGTCAGTACTCACTTGGGTTGTGCATGGTGCTGGTACCCAGGCCCCAGCTGAGAGCCCGCTCTCATCTCCACAGCCACAGAGCACTGGGGAGAAAACCACAGAGAGGAAAACTGTGAGGTTGGAGGGTCTTCAGAGACCATCCAGGTAATCTCATTTTCTATCAGAAAGAGTTCTTGAGAAAGTGAGTGGCAAAGGCTGGAGCCTGGCCCCCACCTTCCCACACTCTTTATTCAAATCTGTCCCCAGGAATAACAGTTCTGCTCCTGAGAGGACTCCCATCAGCTTGATGGACATTCTTGCTCTTCTAGGTGATGCTCTCTTACTTGATTTTTGGGCACAGACCCACTACACTAAAGACAGGGGCTTCGAACTGAAGAGCCCCACCCAGTAAGACCAGAGCAGAAATGCACCCCTACAAACATTTCACTCCTACCCTTGTTTCTACATCAGTCCATCCAGACTCTGTTCCATCTGGCTGGGCAGGTGCCACTGTAGATGATCTTCGTTTTCGACTACAGAAAAAGGGAACGACGCAACAGTTATTTTTTACATCTAAGAACAGGAAAAATATTAGAGAAATACCATATATACTCCTTCAAAGAATTAATGACACGTTTTTACAGGCTAGTCTGTTCCTCAAGAACGAGCAGCTAAGAAAATTACAGCCCTCTAAATAAAGCAATTTGATGCTCACTCACCTAGTTGGTGATTCTTGTTTTAAAGTCTCTATTTCAGTAAACTGGACGGATTGTCCACCACCCCTTGTTTTATAAACATCACCCTACAGCCAGGAGAAAAGATCACCATTACACTTTTATACATCCAAATGATAAACATACATATATATTTCAAACTGATTTTTTAAGACTTTTATGAAAACTCCCATCCACAAAACCAGATGGTGCTTGGACTGCTGGGTCAGTACCTTAAAATACTTTAAAGATTTGTGTGCATATGTCTCTATAAAAAAAGTCCAATGCAGTATAATTAATAGCATTCTTACTTGCAGAAAATAACATTCCTTTTTATTCAACCAGTAATTTAAAAACTACAGTAAAGATCAAGCAATCTATCAAATTTCTAAATGTTCTAAGGCAATATACTGTCCTCTTTGGATGTTCCCCTTCTCTCATACACATGTGACAGGACAGTCTTTTTATTTTTTTGGCCGTTATGTACAGCTCGCGAGATCTTAGTTCCCAGACCAGGAATTGAACCTGGGTCCTTGGCAGTGACAGCAGTCTTAACCACTGGACTGCCAAGGAATTCCCTCCAATGATAGTACTCTTAAGCAAAGGCAGGAGTTCTTTGTTTGATTTAAAACAAAACGCACATTAATTAAAAGTATATATCTGGAGTTCCTCTAACAAACACATTTAGCAGATTTAGTTCCAATTTAGCAGATTCAAACCCAAGGAGTAACTTGAGTTTTCTAACAACAAAAAAAGTTTTATCAAATACCCATTTCTCTTCTAGTTGACACTGTCTATGTGTCAAAGGAACAGAAGAGTAAATGGTTTCTTGTTTTTTGAATATTTCCTTCTCTTGTGTAAATTTTTACCTTAATTAGCTTAGTTTCAATCTCCCCATCGGAGGCTAGTTCCTGGTGTGTCAGCATGTACTTCTCACACTTAGCTAGTGCCTTTTCATTTGCAACAGACACAGTGATGGCTCGGGGGACATGTGGCTGCATGACTGTCTCAGTTTGCAGGTTAGTGGCAGGCTTATGATCTACCCATCTGTCTCCCGCAGAGCGTGATCGTCTGTGTCGCAGACGAATTGGTGGTGCGTTCTGATCAGATTGAGAGAGGAATCAAGAAACAAGCATAACCCAGAATTAATTTCAGGGTACTATTAGAAGTGCAGCAGTTTTGGCTACTTTAGTTGGTGACAGTATGAAAACAAATGCATGAATCTTTGTATGTAGACACAAAACCAACAAACATCTTTAAATACCAGTTTATGTATGTAGTATATATTCTTCTAGAGATCTTCCCTTTCAACAAAGAGTAGAAGAGAAAGTTCTGGTAATGCTGCTAGTCTTTCCTGTGTAGGTGATGTTTAGGACAAATAATTCATTTTTTCATTCTTGATCAAAAACCAGTATTTGTTCCTGCTATTGTGAAGTAATCTGTTAGGTCCACAACTATGTTAAAAGCTTCAAAAAGATCAGTAAAAGCCCTAAACACATCATAGGCCTCTAAACAAAAGAGAAAATACTCCTATTAAAAAAACAGACCTCTCCCCCCAGCAAAAGCTGATGGAGCTGTATAGTAAATACATGCTAAAAAACAAAGTATTTTAAGAACCCTGTGTATAAAATGATTAAAAGAATGTAAATAAAGTACTTCTGCAAACTTTTAAAAATCCCAGAACATAACTTTATGAAAAGTTCACAAACATTTCCTAAAGGTTCCAAGAACCAGATAAAGAATTCACTATCAAATCAGTCTCTTATCATGCAATAAAAAACTAGATACTTCCAGTAAAACGTTTTATAAATTTAGGAAAGTTAAGTTTAGCACAGTCAACCTAAGGGTGGGGGGAAAAATCACATACAGAACATAGTTAATAGTTTCTTTGTAACTTTGCAAAGTTTTTGTTTGCAAAACTGAAAGCAAATGAAAGGGTCTGTCACAGGCCAAATCCTTCAAAACCGGTCAAGTATGGACACCTAATTTAAAATGTGTATTTGGAGAACTGAAGTATCTCCCCTGTACAATTATAACAAACAATGCATCAGTGACAAAATCATGACACCAAAACATGGGCAACAGCATTTGCCACTAAGGATACCCAGGCCTCACAACAAGCAGGAAACGTCCCATTCTTAAATGGCTTAATGCTGAATGAGGAAGAAAGAGGTTCTCATGACCTACCATTTAGCAAAGGTGATAGTTTTCTCAAACACATTTAGCAACAGAGACACTGTGAAACAAACTTTGGAAAGATGACTGTCCTTACTTACACTCTACTGTCATTTATGAAATACAAAATATTTAAGCTTTCTTCCTCACTGAAGTATATAAATTGAGTTCGCCTTGACATAATTTTTGACCAACAAACCTAGATGTGTATTCTGCTGCACTTCTAAAGAGATTTTGATTTCAAAAGAAGTTAAAGGATCTCTAGTAAATTCTCTTAAATACCTCATAGCCACATTAGATACTATGTTAATGTTGACCAGGCATAAGTAGGCCTTGAATAGTTTTCCAGTCTATAAATTTGCATGAAATAAGGAGGATTTATTAGAGTTGATCAGAAAGACCAGTCACCATATAATTTGCTCCCCAAAAAGGTTTAAAGCAAAATCTGCAAAGTAAAGAAGCTTAAGCGACTTTAGACTTATCTGTTGCCTTTGGTAAATACCTTGTAATTCATCATTATCCCTTAATAATCAGGAATGCAGGCCACCTAAATGAAATATGTTCTGTACCCTAAATTATACAATAACAAAATCTAAAGCAAATATTTACTATAAATTAAATTAAAGAAAAATTCTTAGATATATTAAAATTTTACTAAATGTAGATTCACAATATTAACTTTGCCA
>NW_011494606.1:2643154-2679463 GCF_000754665.1 Bison bison bison
TTGCCAACTTACTCAGATTCAGAGGAAAATTTTACCTTAATCTTTAAAAAGAAAATATAAACATGAATTTGTTTAAACAACCTTGAATGAGGCAGAGCCCTTCTAAATTGAGACAAAGGCCTTGAGATTAAAAGCAATTTATTGGACATGTAAATCTTCCTTTGGCAGTTATAAAACAACTGGCCTGGGCTCCTCAAAAAATAGTATCATGAAAATTTAAAAAAGGGGGAGGATGGACTATTTTATATTAAAAAGATTAAAGAGATAATAACCACATATAATGTATTCACTTTGATAGGACCAAGGTTTGAAAAATGAAAAGCCATTATTGGGACACCACTAACTTTCTCAGGTGTGATGAAGACTGTGGTTATGTGTGTAAGACACAAAGTCTATGACTTACTGTCAAAGGCTGAAGAAAAAAAAATATTTACATATCTATTTTTTTTAAATAAAAGTCCGGGAAAGCAGTTTTAAAAATGGAAATTAAAAAAAACGTAAAAACTCCAATTTGAGGACGAAAAGCCACAAGAAAAGAATGGAAAATGTGTTCTAAGACACTCACTGATTCTGTGGATTTTGCTTATCAGTTCATGCAGCTGAAGAGCATGTGTTCACTGAACACGAGGCACTTTCTGTGCCAAATGCAGCTAGGCTTTTTCAGATGAAGAGCTAGGCCTCAGTTTCAGGGTGATCTGATCTTTCAAACTAACAGAAAAATCAGACCTTGCTTATATATTAGAGCTCACCCATCATTCCAGTGAACTTTCAAAACCAAGTTATAAAAACACACAACATTAAAATCTATTGCTACAATGCTTTAAAATGATAACTGGCACTAACCCTGCTGCAGTGATCCTCTTCTACTTCTATCTCATTTCTGAACGAAGGAACCACCTCCCTGCCTTCATTCCAGTACATCCCTCGCCTTCTGTCTGACACGATACAAGTTTTACTTTGTCCTGGCTCCTGCTGCCTACGCCTCGCAATAGATGTGACATTGAGAGGTGTGTTGTACGGAGGTATTTTCTGCTCCCATTCCGAAATACAGGAAGCTACAGAAATGCTGCTGCAAGAGTTAGAGCGCCTATGTAGCTGTTGACTCATGAGTTGCTGGCCGTTGGAAATCTGAGCAATATAGTTACTAGAAAGCTAAAAAAATTGAAGAGAAATTAATGAGCGAGAGTTGAAAAACTGAGAAACAATTCATTACTTTGCTATAATTTTAGCTCGTGAAGACATAATTTATAACTTGTCTTTTTTTAAGACAATTTTTGTTCTGAATTACTAATTTTACACTAAATTTGTGTTTATACTAAATTTTTAAGTATAAATAGAAATTTGAGAAATATAATAAATTTAAAACAAAAAAATTGATTCTCATAGTAATAGTCAGCTAGTTGATTCTCATAGAAATAGTCAGCTAATCTGAACAAATCTTCTCTAGTACTATGAAGTTACTACACAACACAACTACAAACAACTTACAGGTATGGGTGATGGAGAAACAGATCTCTGAGTCACTTTTTCTCGATCGCGCTCCCGAGAGGGCCTCTCTGGCTTTTCGGTTTTGGGCTCAGTAACGATAGCCTTCAGTTGTTTCAGTTTCTCATCCTTCACCCAGAGTTTATTTTGCATCTCCAGCTGTTTGGCTGCCACTCGACGCTCCTGAAGGTTTATGAATGGCAATAAGTAGTCTAATTCAGTTACACCAAACCAACTGCATCAGTTCACCTGAACATTTTATTTCCTAAAGATGATAGTTCTTCAAAATGCTAATTAATTTGCTGTGATTTGTAAGGGCAGAGAAAAAAGGTAAAGGGGACGGAGTAGTGGCTGCTGTTGCCACCACTAAAACACTCTGTGTCATTCAGTCGTGTCTGACTCTTCAAGACCCCGTGGACTGTAGCCTGCCAGGCTCCTCTGTCCATGAAATTCTCCAGGCAAGAATACTGGAGTGGGCTACCATTCCCTTCTCCAGGAAATCTTCCTGATCCAGGGACTGAACCCAGGTCTCCCGCACTGCAGGCAGATTCTTTACCAGCTGAGCCACCAGGGACCCCAGTACAAGCCGTTCAGAACCCTACAGTTAGAAATCAGTCACCCACGAGACGGGGGCTGTGGGAGTGGCACTCACGCATTCTTTCTCCCACTTCATGGTGGTTTCCGTCACCATGCCTTGCAGCCTGGCTTCCAGTCTACGTTTGTCAGAAAACTGTCGCTGAAGTTTTTCATTCTGGGTTTCAAGCTCCTGTTGCAGATTGCGCTTATCTTCCTCATAGATGGTCGTTGTTTTCTCTAGAATCTCAACCTGGGAATGTAGACCATTAAGTTCAACATTTGATGTGTAAACATTTCAAGTAGCTTTAAAATAATCTCTCTCACAATCTGCCTGTGCAAGCACAGTTATGGAAAGAAGAATCATGGAGAAAACCTTTTCCTCTAAAATTTCATCTGAATGCCCATCTCTGTTCCTAGAAATGAGAACTTTTAAACAAGCTCCTCACTGAAAGATGAAGTTATAATTGATTTCATGTGAAAATTACTGTTCCCTAACACTAAGGCCTAAAATTTTGTTTTTATAAAGGCCACTTTCAGAATAGAGAAACTGTATTGGTTGAGATTAGCTTCTCTTTAGAATGAATCATGCATCCCCTAAATTATCCTCAGTAGTAAGTCAAAAAGCAATTTATAATCAAAACTAAAACACCAGAACATTCTCTTCAATTGGTAAGGTCTGTGTCATAAAGAGTATTCTACCCTTTTATTGCCTTTCACTAACAGTTCCTCTATGGGGGGAATGGGATGAAGATTAGTAAATAACCAAGTGATAACTCCCAAGGAAGCAGCAGCTGCAGGTCCGTACAGCAGAATAGCTAAATCAAAGACCAGTGTTAAATGTCCAGCACATACATCCATTATAATAACCCCAAAACCAACCTTATATTCTAAAGTTTTGTTTTTCTTCTCAAGTCGTTCTATTTCCAGTTTCTGTCCTGAGATCACCTTTTCTTTTTCATTTAGTTTTCCTTGAATATAGTTTTCTTTATTTAAAACAGCATTGTCAAATTCTTGTAACAAAGCCTTAAAAGTAATAGCTGAAACAAAAGCATGCAGGCAAGTTTACTCCAATTCCAAAGCAACTGGTGAAGTCAACTTTTATAACTGTCATTTATATAAAATGAAGCTCTTCAGCAAATACCCCTTTGAAAGTCTATAATCAGAAAACAAGTCTGGAAGGAAATCAAGAGTTCCTCAAATCCACAAAAGAGATACTTTTGTTACTGAAAAAACACTTAAGTCTTTGATTTTGCACTATAGCATAAATAATTTGTTTCAGAACAAATGCAGAAACAAACAGAAGTAACACTAGCTTTAGGGACAGTTAGTTCAAGTTAGTTCAATCCCTATGTACCATTCACTAGTCAGTGACGTGGGCAAGTTGTTTCTGAGCATGTTTCTTCATTTCAAAATGGAGATTTAAGTACCATTTAATCTCACATTTTTCTTATGATGGTGATAAGAATACATACATTCAGTGAGCACTTCCTATGTACCAGGATGTCATATGTGATTTTCATATATCATCTCTTACCCTTATATTTAACACACTCCCCCTCTGAGGCAGGAACAATTATAATCCCATTTTGCAGTCAGAAACTAGAAATAAAGGATTAAGTAATTTTCTCAAAGATACAGTTATTATGATGTAATAATACATGTTAAATGCCTTGCATATAAATAACTAGTAGGAGCTAAGAAGTAGCTCTTATCCCTTTCATCATGACTGTTAATTTTTAAAAGGGAGAAATTCACATCCACTTTGATCTTCTGCTTTACGTTCTTAGGATATAAAATGATGCCTTGGGGGCTACTAAAGTTCAGAGGCAACCCTTCCTTGAAAGATGCTGTCCCAACACAAAACTCCCTGCAAGTTTCTCCTGTTAAGATGACTATAAACAGCTTGCCCTTACACTGCCTGTTAAACTCCTCAATCATCATCTGTCGTAGGTGATGTCGTCTCTCTAGTGCTTCGATCAGCCTGGGAAGAGTCTGCTCATCATTGACATCCAGAAGTTCGCAGGATGGCAAAGGTGGGAAACTCTGTAAAACCACTTCTGAAACCAGCGGTTCTATATGGAGTTGTTTAAAAAAAAAAGTTACACAGGAGAGAAAGAGTTATTCAAACAAGTTTAACACTGGTAAGAGCCCCAGTCCAATTAACAGTGTACTTTGTTGGGTCATCATATTTCCTTAAAAATGAGTTATATGAGTTGTAAAGAAGAAAAAATGAAAAAAATGTCAGTATATAATAAAAGAAATGTGATTTATACTTTGGTTCAGACTTTTTTTTGCACTTGTTTGTTGAGGGGAAAGAAAGTGAACAGTTTTCTTAAGTGAAATAGATTTAAAAAAGAGAGAGACAGACTCAGCAGCAGGCAGATGACGCACAGCAGCTCATACCGTCTCCAACAGGACCTGCCCGGGCCTGGTTTCTGTATCGCCTCCCCGGTGTTAAACCACATATGGCCTTGTCTGTTGGTCTGGCTACTTCAACTTCTTGGGTCACTTCTGCAAATCTCATTACTTGCTAAGATACAAAACAGGGTTTGATTTTGTTTTTATATATAAGCGTTTGCAGTCTTTCTTCAGAAATCAGTAAGACAGTAATAGATTGGTCATTAGTTCACTTCTGTAACCAGTGGTTCTGTATCAGTTTTTAAAATGTTCAAAATGTTATTCTTCACATGTAAATGGTTTTCTCTACAGAAACTCAGATTTCATAAAGGCATTAAAATTACCAAGCTTTCTTCATAATCTTCAGCCTTTGGATTCACACACACGATCAGGCGTACTTTCCCTTCCCCATCAAAGTAGTTCTTGAACAGATGGGTTAACTTTGAATCTCGATATGGAACCATCTATAAATATATTCAAACCCAAATACATCAGGCAGAAACTGCACACAAACAAAACTACACAAAGTATACAAACAACCAAAGGCTGCTGCTCACCTTGTTAGTACCATAAGTTTGGTTCTCTCTCAGGACCTCCATACATGTTCTCAGTGTCATTAGTGACTGGTTAATGTTACCTGATAGAAAAATGTACACAGAAGTCATTTGAAGACACCAATGGAGTAGCTAGAGCATGGTCTGTTTGTCTGTGAAATATCTACTTCATGGAACTCTTAGATAGAAATTACAAATGACAGATTTTAGTGGGCTCAGCTTAAAGAACTGTCCACATATGGCAATGTTGCAGGAGAGTGTAAGTACCGGGATTCTTATGTAAAGACTCTCCACTGAATGTAACATTATACTTCATGACCCGTAAGGTTTGTTTCAAATCTTAAATGCCATGAAAGAGGATATTGAGTACAGATGTTTAATATCCTCTAAACCATGCCCCTGTTTCAGGCTACAGTTGGCTCCATCCAGACATCGATGTCTCCCTTGCACCAGAAGGAGCTCCTGTTTCTACCAGTCAGGTGTCTCAAGAGCCAACTAAATCTGTTCCCTCTATATCTAAAGAAGGTTTCTTAGGCAGCATGCTTGTTAGTCCTGGCCACTCGTTTGAATTTCTGAGTTAGGGCAAGTCTGACAGATCTATCAAGCCAACAATACAGGAGATCTCACCTGCAGAAACCCTAAAAGTATTACAACACAGAAAAGTTTTTTCATTTTGAAACCATGCTTTCATTCTTGGCCACCTTTCAAAATACAGAGCTCATCTGTGCCTCCAAGATATTCCATGATTCATGCTTTCTCCCCCTTGACCCCAGCTCGCACTGTCCTTCCTCCGTTCTTCCATGTGTTCTTCAAAACCCATATCGCTGCTAGCAGACTTGCCATACCCTCAGACCTCTCACAGAATGATCCATTCCATCTCTTTCTCTAATGGCCACCTGTGATCTGGATGTAGTCCATGGGTACACTTCAGGGAGTGTGCATACATGGTTGGGAAGTAAATGCATCTTTTTTCTTACTAACCTCTGAAATTTAGCTATTTCTTCAATTATGAATGTAGGCCAAACACCTACAGTAATGGTAATAGTAGTACTTGTGCTTTTTAATCAACAGAAGTCACAGATAACTTTTATAACAGTTTATTGCCTATCTCAAGATACTTACATTCATTGCTACTTTGAAATTATGTAGTTATAGACATGCTGTCAGGTTTAAGGCATTAATAAAGCACATAAATTACTGTATGACAAAGGTTTTAAGAAAACTTTTAAAAACACATTTCAGTCTAATTGGTTTCTTTGTAATCCTGTATTTTATGGTATACATTCTAAAATATTCTGAATCATATCCACAGGCTTCACCCCACCCATGATGCAAAACCGTACAACCTTATTTTTATTTCCCAGAAGAGTGGTGCTTCTCCTGCAGCCTTGTGAATAAAAGTTGCCTACTTTCTAAAAGCATGACATATTAAAAGGATGGTGAGCAGCAGGCGGCCAGCCGCATTTTCCTAGTCCCTTGCTGTTGTTCTTCAAACACATTCCCCTTACATGCCAGCTCCTGGGTCAACTTCAGCATCTAACAGGAAGGTCACTCTAACATGCCATCAGAGGGCCCAGACCGCAAGTCCAGGAAATCTTTCTCTAGCATTATAGCCACGCCCTGAACCTTGTCACTCAGAACTCCGAAACCTCTAGAAACCTGAGGTTGTCATGTGCCCCAGCCACAAACCAGCCCCAGTCTACTTTTAACTCCCTAACCGTGTCACCTCTTCCCCATCATGTCAACACTGATAAGGTTTCTGTTCTTGTCCCCAAAGCATCAGAATCCTCAGGTTTCTTCTTTCCTTCCAATCCAGCTAAACCTGCTTTTCCAAGGTCAGTCCTTCCTCTTGTGATATGGATTCTGGATGCTTTGTCTTTTCATATAGACGTATATACTGCGTGTGTGCTGTTAGTCCTAGGCAACTAAGCCCAGAGCTTCCTAGGTGGCTCAGTGGTAAGGAATTTGCCTGCCAATGCAGGAGACACAAGAGATGCAGGTTCAATCCCTGGGTTGGGAAAATCCCCTGGAAAAGGAAATGGCAACCCACTCCAGTATTCTTACCTGGAAAATCCCATGTACAGAGGAGCCTGGTGGGCTACAGTCCACCAGGTCACAAAGAATCAGACACGACTGAACACTCATGCAGAACAGCTAAGCCAGTGCACCACAGCTGCTGAGCCCATGCCCTGCAACTACTGAAGCCCGTGCACTCTAGAGCTCCTGCTTCTCAGCAAGAGAAGCCACCACAATGAGAAGCCTGCATGCTGCAACTGGAGAGTAGACCCCCTCACTGCAACCAGAGAAAACACACGCAGCAACAAAGACTCGGAACAGCAAAAAATTAAAATTTTTTAAAAAGTGTGTGTTGAGTCACTTCATAACTCCAAGCCACCTGGCTATTACCTGCTACTGTCCTTCCCAGACTCAAGGATCTATTGTCCTCGAGGCCCTGCCCTCAGTGTTCCTCCTTTTACTCCATGAATAATCTTATCTTCCCCATCGCTTCAATCATGTCTTCACTGGCAAAACCTAAACCTATAATCCTCAAGTCAAATCTCTCTCCTTCCATATCTACCTACCTCTGCATCCAGTTGCTAGGCACCTACACTTGAATAAATTGAGTATGTGCAACATACAACTCTTAGCTGCCCACACCTGCACCTCAAACTACTTCTCCTCAATCAAGGTTTTCTTTGATTTATCCTCCTCTCTTCCTTCCTCTCCACATCCAGGTGGGCCTGCTTCCAAACTAGCTCTTAGTTTTGGCTGACCTTTGCCTCCAGGTGACAGGACTGCTCATCTGAATTACTGCAAAAGGTTCCCAACTGGTTTTCATCTCTCCAGACTTGCCTCTGATAATTAATCTACTACACTGGGAAAATCTTTTTAAAACTGATCCTTCACTGGCTGTGTAACAGCAGAAAGATAACAAGTTTTGGAAGTTCAACCAACCTGGGTTTGAACCAGGCTCTAACCTTGGGAAAATTACTTAACCTCTTCCAGTCTGACACAATGGGTATGATCTAATCCTGTAAAGTCAGAATCAAGAAATCAAGCCCATATACAGTAGCTGCTACTGCTGCTGCTGCTGCTAAGTTGCTTCAGTTGTGTCCAACTCTGTGCGACCCCATAGACGGCAGCCCACCAGGCTCCCCCGTCCCTGGGATTCTCCAGGCAAGAACACTGGAGTGGGGTATCATCGCCTTCTCCGATATACAGTAGATTCTATGATAAATACTCAGCCCTTAATAATTGGTAGTCACCATTATTCCTACAACAAGAAATTCACACTAATGTGATAGTCCAGGGTCTTCATGAACTTGCCTTGCCCTCCTGCCTCAGGGGCCACAGTTCACCAACCCACACCCTCCACTCCAGCTGCCCTGACCATGCCATGTTCTCCCAGGGATGATGGCTTTAATCCCATTGCTCTTCTAAGAGCTCATGCCTCATCAGCTCCACGCATTCTTCGCCAAAGCCCCATCTCACATACAGCCCCAGAATGGATGGAACAGCCTGGCTCTGTATTCCCATAGCACCTGCTGCTCACCTCCCTCACGCTCTACTAGCTGTTTGCCTCTCTTGTACTAGGTATGTCTTCAATTCCTGTAACACAGTAGGTACTCCATGAATGTTATTAGCATAAATCGTATCATAAATGGCTGTACTAAATGAAAAATTAAAAAAGAAAAACAGATTTCAGATGGCTTTTGTGTTCAAAGATTTTTCCTATCTCCGGAAGCCAATTTTTACCACTGTGAATGTTGGAGGAACTATTAAATCACTTAATTTTATGGACCACTCTAGCCATAGATATAACACTTTCAACAGGAATATAACTTACTTTATATTTAGTCACTTTTCCTCACTCTTAGGCTTCCCTGGTGGCTTAGTAAAGAATCTGCGTGCAAGGTAGGAGACCACCTGCAGCATGGAGACGCAGGTTCAATCCCTGAGTTGGAAAGATCCCCTAGAGAAGGAATTGGCAACCCACTCCAGTATTCTTGCATGGAAAATCTCACAGACAGAGGAGCCTGGAGGGCTACAGTCCATGGGGTCCCAAGAGTCAGACATGACTTTGCGACTAAACCACCACGTCATTCTTAGAGAAATTAGTGTAACCGATCAACATGAAACCAGCGTAACTAAAGAAGAAGCACTAGTCACTTAGCCTCTAAATTTTTAGTCAAATTTCAGACAGTTAGGCTTAAACCATCAATAAGCAGGCAATAAACTGGCACTGCGAGTTTTTGAAAGTTGTAGCAATAAGTAAATACTATGCTTTGCTCACCAGCTTCACGTAATCTGTTCCCTTCTGCTTTTGTCCGGTTAGTTCTTTCACTTCCAGCAAGATCTACCAAGGACAACTGGCTAATAGTGATTTGTTCTTTTTCCTGAAGGGAAGATAATGCCAATCACATGAGTTTACAGTGTTCTTTAAATATGTTCAAGTGAAATTAAGTCTTACGAATATAAGGTTTACATAATACAAAATGCATAATAAGGGGGAAGGATACATGTTTGGGGGGAACAGTTTACTAAAAGCATATGATAAATATCCTCATGACATTACTTGCAGACTATGTTACACTGTAAGCTCCATAAAAACAGGAACTCTGTCTTTTAGCCACTTCATCTCCAGTACCGCAGTTTCAAGTACTCAGTAGGAGCTCAATAAATGTCTGCTAAATAGTCTAGAGCAAGACTAAACATTTGTATAATGAGATATTTAATAATCTTACAGCGTAATAATTTCATGATACTCTAATAACTTTTATAAGAAAGTCAAGAGACACATAACTGATATTACTAATACATTAGATGTGATTCAGAGGAAAGCAAGTGTATAGAGACTGAGAACCATTTTCTAGCTAACGTTTATCAAGTGCTGACTGTAAGCCAAGCAATGGCTTTACATGCATCACCTCATTTAATCCTCACAGCATTACAACTGGAATTTTGTTGTGAAAAAGGTTTACAAATCTTTATAAATATCTAATAGAGGGGATTAAATATGTTATGATTCATTGTTTTTCTCTGAAGACTCATTTTGTATGCAGAAATTGTTTATCACATAGAAATTATTTATTATGTAGAGGAGTTTATAACAACTAGGTAATTACAGCTAGTAAATGCATACAAACCAGAATTCAAATCCTGGTGGTCTTTAGTACCATGCCGTACCATCTACTGCCATCTGAAAACCTTCATGATATACCACAATTTCACAGTATGTTTTGAATGGGATTACATTTTAATACCTTAAACTCATTAAATGATTTTTACATTCAGGCTCAGATGCTGTTACTAATTAATATAAGCCTTGCAGCATAAAAGGCCCAGCTTTAAACAGTGACCAGCAGCTGCAGGCTCCACTGGCCTGTCACCAAGAGAGAACAGTCTAAAACTGACCACTCCTGAAAAGTTTGTTGGTAACATTTTAAAACCAGGAACAATTTCTACATACAAAATGAGTCTTCAGAGAAAAACAATGAATCATATTTTGTCTCCTCTATTAGATATTTATAAAGATTTGTAAATCTTTTTCACAACAAAATTCCAGGTTCTATGATTTAATAGCCGGTTTCCTAGAACAAGAGTTTCCCTGGTGGCTCAGATGGTAAAGAATCTGCCTATAATGCGGGAGACTCAGGTTCTATCCCTGGGTCGGGAAGATCCCCTGGAGAAGGGAATGGTAACCCACTCCAATATTCTTGCCTGGCGAATCCCATGGACAGAGGAGCCTGGCAGGCTACAGTCCATGGGGTCTCAAACAGTCGGACGACTGAGTCATGAGCAACTAACACTTCCCAGAACTATACTACCTAATTAATGGAACATTTTTTTAAAATGTCATCAGCTACACATAAGATAATTCTAGCACAGTATTCAGTGTAATGAAACCTTCATGATTTAACCCTAATTCCTAAATTAAGGATTCAGAACAGGAAAAACTCCACACATTAAACCTTTACCTGTAAGACGTTGTCTCCATCTGCATCCAAGGGAGCCTGAACTAATTTAATGTTGAACACACTATGGGAACGGCTCGACTCATGATTCAAATGTGTGTTAGCAATTCGTCGCTTTTTCTGGCCTACAGTGACAGAGAAATCATTGCTCATTTCAGTGTATATACTTTCTACCCAACTAAAAAGTATTGTCAGTAGAGTAGCAACTTTCAGGATTATATTTATCACTTTATATATTTGTACTTCTAACTCTGCTTCTAACCTCTCCAGAAAACTTCAAAAGCCTCCTCAGTAGATTTCACTTCTACTTCTGTACATCCTGCAACGTACATGTTATGGTTCTTGTCTTCACGAAGCAGTTTAGATTGTGGAGGTCTAGGGGAAAGAAAAAAACATTAGTTTCCTAAACTATCCCAGGACTTAAGGACTAAAATGTCAGGCAACATGATATCCATTCTTACAATGGGAATAAGCCTAAGCAAGACTCCAGAAGAATATTACACTTGGATAAGAATAAGGATATACAGTTAAGATTAGTTACATAACAGGAATCTATTTTGTTATAAAAGCTTTGCTCTAATTGATTCCTACAAAGCACATGAAACAACACTTACTAATCAGAGATCACAGTAGTGGTAAGCACCATCACATGCAAAGGTTAAGCATCAAAATCTAGCATTTTCTTAATTTTAAAAGATCAACAGATTGAGCTGGTTCTGTCAACAACAAAACAAATTCAGAAGGAGTTTGGTATATACCAGGAGTGGCAATCCTTTCAAAGTGGCTGGTCAAGTTTTACTCTTAAGGTAGGATGAAGATGGGGAAGATGCTGCCTGTTTGGCCTCAGTCGTGTGAATAGTTGGGGCAGAAACAGTCACCAGCCACCATTATTCAGCCAATGGCAGATTTCTCAGGAAGAAGGGACTTAGATAAGGTAGCAGCCGGCCCAGGACCAATGAAAAATCACCTACATGCGAACATGCCACAAATGCCAACCACTAGTATAACTGCACCCTTCTCCTTAAGAAAAGAGTCAACACATCACATACACAAAATCTGTGTTCCTCATGGGTGTGCTGCAACTGTTCCACCTACCAAAGGAATAAGGCAGACGTTACTGTTTCTACAGCAGCCATCTCATAACAACACATTCAGTCTAGAGTATGTGACAGTTACAATGAGTCATATCTTTAAAATTCTCCTTCATTGTATCAAAAACTAAACCTTAAATCAGCTCAAAAAAAAAAAAAACAAAATAGGTTAAACACCACCCTAACAAAATGAATTCACTGCCAAATAAGCACCCTGTGAGTTCATTCAAGGTGTTACCAGGAAGGTTACAAGGCATACAGTCACATTTGTCAGTCATTTACATAATATAAACAAGATAGGCTTCTTAGAAAACAATCTCATTTGGAACAGATCAAACAGAAACTTGGTACATGTGCAGAGTGAAAGTGATTGGTAGCAACGAATGACATCAAAAAAGTTTAGGAAATGGGTACACACAACTGACACTTTGAAACAAGTAATTAGTCTGTGGTGGTTTAGTTGACAAGTCATGTCCGACTCTTAGGACCCCACGGACTATAGCTTGCCAGGCTCCTCTGTCCATAGGATTTCCCGGGCAAGAATACTGGAGTGGGTTGCTATTTCCTTCTCCAGGGGATCTGTCCAACCGAGGGATCGAACCCAGGTCTCCTGCATTGCAGGCGGATTCTTTACCAAGTGAGCCACCAGGGAAGCCTGATAATAATTTAGTCTATAAACACTAAGTATTTAATATAAATACTAAGTTAAAAAATAATTCGTCTATAAAATAGTCTATAAACTCTTTAATATTATATTTATAATATAAAGTGGATATACTGACACCTCAGTGTAATGGTTTTCCAAATCTAGCTGTTCCTTCAATAATATCTGACTGAGTCATATACGCAAATGTTAAATATATAATACAGGTCTTCACATTATTCACGTCTTAAGAGGCCCTAACAGACAGCATTGAAGACAAGCATTTAGCTGAAGACTATGAACAAGGTACTGTTATTAGACGTGAGACTCTGGAGTCCACTCTGGCACAGAGGTAACATGTAATGCAGACTGTAGCTGGCCTTCAGTCTCAGCAGGGCAAGACCCAAGGAAATCTAAGGCACAGTCTTTTAACTCTGGTGCAATGACAATACGGATGTCGCTTCTTATTAATCAATGATGGAAGGTATGTGACTATGAGCTGTGCAGACAGCAGCTTTAGGCTCCATTCTGTGGAGATCACCAGGACACAGATTACAGGCTGCAAATTCCCAACATTAAGTGTTAGGTTCTTGAAAGGTAGCCCCAAGGCACATCTATAGGGACACTTATTTATACAATTAAGATCTTTCTCAAAATATAGCCTAGGGCCAAGAGTTTTTAAAAGTAAAGTGAAAGTGAAGTCGCTCAGTCATGACTCTTTGCGACCCCGTGGACTATAGCCCACCAGGCTCCTCCATCCATGGGATTCTCCAGGCAAGAATACTGGAGTGGGTTGCCATTTCCTTCTCCAAAAGTAAAGTCTAAAGCAAATATTCTCCTTAGATGCTTTAACCACTGGTTTTCCTAATACAACTAACTATATATCAAGTAAATAACAGAACTATTCACCACACACCAACTGCATGATATATGAGTTATATTTCATTTTTAAAACAGAAGTAAGCTTTATCCCCATTTATAGCTGAGGAAACTAAGGTCACTGATGTGAAGTGACTTCGTCAAGGTTAGTCAGCTAAGAAGGGACTCTCTCCACTACTTACTTAGGCTTTATGGGATCAAATGGCACCTCTTCCAATAGATCATATATGTAATTATTATATATTTCAATATAAGAGACAAATACACCATAGACACTATCTTCATCAACCTCTTCTGCTTTGCAAAATTCTTGTACATTTATCATATCTGCAAACTCTGGATCTACTTGTCGTCTGAAAAAAGAAAAAAAAAGTCTCAATCTCATCTTACACATTATGAGAAATGACCTCTATTACAAGCAAGAATGCACAGAGCAACTTTATTCATACTCATGGCTGGGCCAACGTTCTCCCATGTCTTCCCAGATACACGGCACAGACTTTTACACCTTCTTTCACCCCGAGTGGCACCTTTTCCCTACACAGTGATTCAAGAGCAGTGCATTCAAAACCAAATAGAACATCTGAGCAAAAATAATTAAGAACATCCCTCAACTTTTATCTCACTAAAGTCAATTGTCAGACCAACTTCTCCACTTCTGACCTGACCAGACAGGGTTCCCATGAGGCCAGAATTAAAACATATAATTACTTACTTGCTAGAGGGGGTCTTTGGATTGGGTGTGGCTTCTCTCTTCTGCCGTTCTAATAAAGCATCAACTTCACATTGTATATCCATACTATTCCTATCATTAGATTTAAAAACCTTGAAGTGAGGGCAAAAATCAGACCATAATTTTTAGACTTTGTCATAAATAGTAAGAAATATATTTAAGAAACAAGACAGTTAACATTTAAACACATTTAAGGTTTTAAAAGGTATTCAGTGCCTTAGCTCTCCCTTAATAATTATATTCACAGGTATTTTAGCACCTATGTCTTTTAGTGAGAGTCACAATACAATTTAAAAAAAACCACACACACTTACATATCGTTTAGCTTGAAATGACCCTATACTGTTAAAGAGCATGTCCAAACAGCGAGGAAGCAGCCCTCCTTCCCCTGGAGAGCCAGTCATAGTGTGAGTTTTTCCGCTTCCCGTCACACCATATGTAAAAAGGAGACCTACAACATAACAAGCCACAATTATATAGTGAAAGTCACAATGGGTTGTATCTTAAAAGTTCTTCACTTATAATATTTCTAATACTGTATTAGAAAACACTTAATATTAACTACTCGATACCTCAATAAATAAGGTAAATGCTGACAACACAAATGGAGAAATCACAGTAAAACAGTAATAGGGAGCCTCTGACAGCCCACTTCCATCAGTGGACAGACCATCCACACAGAAAATCAATAAGGAAACACAGGCCTTATATGACACTTCTCACCAGAGACTTAACTGATATTTATAGAACATCCTGTCCAAAAGCAACAGAATACACATTCGTCGCAGGTGCGCATGAAACATTTTCCAGGATAGATCATATGCTGGATAACAAAATAAGTCTCAGTAAATTTAAGGAAATTGAAATCATATCAGACATCTTTTCTGACCACAACACTAGAAGATTAGAAATC
This sequence comes from Bison bison bison, assembly GCF_000754665.1. Taxonomy (NCBI): domain Eukaryota; kingdom Metazoa; phylum Chordata; class Mammalia; order Artiodactyla; family Bovidae; genus Bison; species Bison bison. Next base: position 2,658,401 of record NW_011494606.1, read on the forward strand.
GATCACAAGAAAAAAAACTGTCAAAAAACCCCAAACAAGTGGAGGCTAAACGATGCTACTAAACAACTGATAGATCACTGAAGAAATCAGAAAATCAAAGAATACCTGAAGATAAATGACAACAAAAACATAATAATTAAAAACCTATGTGATGCAGGAAAGGCAGTTCTAACAGGGAAGTTTATAGCAATACAGTCTTACCTCAGAAAACAAGAAAAATCTCAAACAACTTACCCTTACACCTGAAGCAACTTTGTTGCTCAGTCGGTAAAGAATCTGCCTGCAATGCAGGAGACCCAGGTTCAATTCCTGGGTCGGGAAGATCCCCTGGAGAAGGAAATGGCAACCCACTCCAGTATTCTTGCCTGGAGAATCCCATGGACAGAGGAGCCTGACAGGCTACAGTCCATGGGGTCACAAGAGTCAGACACGACTTAGCAACTAAACCACCACCATCACCACCAAAACAACTAGAAAAAGAACAACCAAAACCCAAATCAAGTAGAACAAAAGAATTTATAAAGATTAGAGCAGAATTAAATAGAGATGAAGAAAACAACAGAAAGGAGCAATGAAACTAAAATCTGGTTTGCTGACCAATCACAAGTACTAAAATTGAAACTGACTGGAAAAATCCCAAAGAAAAAAGTCCAGAAACAGATGGTTTCACAGGCAAATATCAAACATTTAAAGAAGAGTTTGTATCTATCCCTCTGAAACTATCCCAAAAAAATTGCAGAAGAAATAATCCCATTCTATTAGGCCATTATAATCCTGATAAAAAAGTCAAGAATACCTCAAAAAAAAAAAATTACACAGATGAATACGCTGCTCATCTCTTGATAAACAAAGACACAAAAATCCTCAGCAAAGTACTAGCAAAGCAAACCTAACAATACATTAAAAGCATCACACACCATGATCAAGAGGGATTTATCCCAGGTATGCAATGATTTTTCAATATCCGCAGATCAGTCAGTGTGATACACTACATTAACAAACTGAATAAAAGCCATATATATGATCATCTCAATAGGTGCAGAAATGTCTTTGAAAAAATTCAGCAAGCATTTGATAAACTGTCCAGAAAGTGGATACTAAGGGAACACAATAAAGGCCATATGTGAAAAACCTACAGCTAACATCACTTACTCAATGGTGAAAAGCGGAATGAATTCCCATTAAGAAGCTCAGGAACAAGAAAAGGATGTCCACTATCACCAGTTTTATTCAACATAGTTTTGGAAGTCCTAACCACAGAAAACAGGGAAGAAGAAGAAATAAAAGGAATCCAAACTGGAAAAGAAGATCCAGCAATTCCACTACTGGGAATACACCTGGAGAAAACTGTAACTCAAAAAGATACATGCCCCTCAGTGTTTACTGCAGGACTATTTACAATAGCCAGGATGTGGAAACAACCTAAATGTCCATCAACAGAGGAAGAGATAAAGAAATTGTGGTATACAAACACATGGAATATTACTCAGCCATTAAAATGCATGAAATAATGCCATTTGCATAATATTGATGGGCCTGTAGATTATCAGACTAAGTGAAGCAGGTCAAAGACAAATGTCACCTGATATCATTTATACGTGAAATCTAAAAATATGGTACTTATTTACAAAACAGAAACAGACTCACAGGCTTAGAAAACAAACTTAACAAGGTTACCAAAGGGAAGGGGTAAATTGGTATTTTGGGATTGACATATAAACACTGCTTATTTAAAATAGATAACCAACAAGGACCTACTATATAGCACAGGGAACTCTAGTCAGTATTATGTAATAACCTAAACTGGGAAAGAACCTGAAAAAGAACAGATACAAGTATACGCAGAAGTGAACCACTTTGCTGTACACTAACATGACATTCTTAATCAACTACACTCCAATATAAAATAAAAACTTTAAAAAGAGGACTGAATCAGGAAGAAATAGAAAATATAAACAGACCAATAATAACCAAATAGATTAAATCAGTAATCATAAACCTTCCAACAGAGAAAACCCGAGGACAAGATGGTTACACTGAAGAATTCTACCAAACATTTAAAGAGTCACCAACATCAGTCCTTCTCGAGCTCTTCACAAAAATTTGAGAAGGGAACTTTCAAACTCATTCTATGAGGCCAGCATTAACCTGAAACCAAAGCCAGGTAATGACACCGCAGGAAATGAGAACTACAGACCCGACATCCCTGATGAATATAGGAACAGGAAGTCTCGACAAAGTATCAGCAAACTGAATTCAAGAACAGTTAAAAATAATTATACATAACAACCAAGTGGGATTTATGCCTTGAATGTAAGGATGGTTCAATGTAAGGAATTCAATAAACATATTAATAAAAGATAAAATCACATGATCATCTCAATAGACGCAGAAAAACAATTTGACAAAATACAACATTCTTTCATGATAAAAACCCTAAGCAGATTGGGTACAGAAGAAACATACCTAAACATAATGAAGTTTCTGAAGAAAATTTAAAAACTACCTTGAAAAGATATTTACACCCCCCATTCATTTCAGAATTATTTACAATAGCCAAGACGTGGAAACAACCTAAGCATCCACAAACCAATGGACAAAGAAATATGTTATATAAACACAATGGAATATTATTCAGCTGTAATAAGGAAAGGGCTTCCCTGGTGGCTCAGCTGGAAAGAATGTGTGTGCAATGTAGGAGACCTGGGTTCGATCCCTGGATTGGGAAGATACCCTGGAGAAGGGAACAGCTACCACTCCAGTATTTTGGCCTGGAGAATTCCATAGACTGTATAGTCCATGGGGTCACAAAGAGTCGGACACAAGTGAGTGACTTTCACTTTCATAATAAGGAATAAAATCTTGCCATTTGAGACAACCGTCGGACACAAGTGAGTGACTTTCACTTTCATAATAAGGAATAAAATCTTGCCATTTGAGACAACCTGGATAAACCTTGAGCACATTATGCTAAGTGAGCTAAGTCAAACAAGTACTCTGATGTCACTTATTTGTGGAATTTTATAAAGCCAAACTTGTAAAAATCAAGTAAAACAGGGGTTACTTGGGAACAGTAAGTGGAAGGAGAGAAGAGATGTTAAGTTTACTACTTACAACAAGGGTAAATAAGGCCTAGAGATATAATGCACAGTACAGTGAATATAGACAACAGTACTATATTATAATGGAGATAGAAATAGCAACCCACTCCAGTATTCTTGCCTGAGAAATCCTGGCAAGAGGAGCCTGGCAGGCTACAGCCCATGGGTCACAAAGAGTTGGACACGACTTAGTGACTGCTGCTGCTGCTGCTAAGTCACTTCAGTTGTGTCTGACTCTGTGCGACCCCAGAGATGGCAGCCCACCAGGCTCTCCCGTCCCTGGGATTCTCCAGGCAAGAACCCCGGAGTGGGTTGCCATTCCCTTCTCCAGTGCATGAAAGTGAAAAGTGAAAGGGAAGTCACTCAGTCGTGTCCGACTCTTAGCGACCCCATGGACTGCAGCTTACCAGGCTCCTCCGTCCATGGGATTTTCCAGGCAAGAGTACTGGAGTGGGGTGCCATTGCCTTCTCCGTAGTGACTAAACAACTGTATTACAAATATCCAACTAGCTAAGAGACTAGAACTTAATTATTCCAACTACTAAAAAGAAAGAATAATTATGAAATATGATAGAGGTGCTAATTATTGCTACAATGGCAATCACATTACAATATATAAATGATCTAATTATACATATAAGGTGCTGTAACCTTATAAATATATACAAATTATATTATCATTTAATATATTTATAATATATTAAATATTAATATTAATATATTAATATATTATCATTATATTTCCATTAAAAAGATAAGTAGCTTTTTGCAATTGTTAAAAAAAAAAGCACTAGAAAATACAAGAATAATCTCAAGTAAAGAACATAACCTGATATCAAAAGCAACTAGAGAAAGAACAAACAGAACTCAGAGTAGAAAGAAAGAGAAATCATAAAGGTTGGAGCAGAAATAAATGAAACAGAGATGAAGAAAACAACAGAAAAGAACAATGAAACTAAAGGTGGTTATTTGAAAAGATATACAAAATTCACAAACCTATGGCCAGACTCCTCATGAAAAAAAGGGAGAGGGATCAAATCAAGAAAATTACAATTGAAATAGGAGACTAGAGAAATATATACAATCAGAAGAGACTACCACAATTAAGTGTTTGCCAATAAAATGGGTAACATAGAAGAAATGGACAAATTCTTAGAAAGGCATAATCTCCCAAGACTAACCAGGAAGAAACAGAAAATATGAAAAAACCAATCATAAGTACTGAAATTGAAACTGTGATTAAAACCTCCAGCAAACAAAAGTCCAGAACCGCACGGCCTCACTGGAAAATTCTATCACACATTAAGGGAAGTGTTAACACCTATCCTTCTGAAAATATTCCAAAAAAACTGCAGTTAGGAACACTCCCAAACTCATTCAACAAGGCCACCACTCACCCTGACATCAAAACTAGACAAGGATACCACAGAAAAAGAGAAAATTACAGGCCATTATCTTTGATGAATAAGGTCACAAAAATTCTCAACAAAATACTAGCAAACTGAAATCCGACAACATATTAAAAAAGTCATAGAGCATGATCAAGTTGGATTCATCCCAGGATTCCAAGAATGATTCAACATACATAAAATCAATGTGATACACATTAATAAAAGAAAGGACCAAAGCCACATGATTATCTCAATAGCTGCAGAAAAAGCATTTGACAAAATTCAATATCCATTCATGATAAAAATCCTTCTGAAACTGGGTACAGAGGGAACATATCTCAATATAAAAACTATTTATGACAAACCCACAGAAAATGGTGAAAAGCTGAATGAAAGCCTTCCCACTAAAATCTGGAATAAGACAAGGATGTCCACTCTCACCACTTCTCTTCAACATAGGATTGGAAGTGCTAGTCAAAGCAATCAGATAAGAAAAAGAAATAAAAAGCAATTACATTGGTTAGAAAGAGGTAAATTGTCATTATACACAGATGACATGATAACATATACAGAAAACCCTAAAGTGGTTTTTCCACACAAAACCACTAGAACTGATAAACAAATTCAGTAAGGTAGCTGCTGCTGCTGCTGCTGCTGCTGCTGAGTCGCTTCAGTCATGTCCGACTCTGTGCGACCCCATAGACGGCAGCCCACCAGGCTCCGCCATCCCTGGGATTCTCCAGGCAAGAACACTGGAGTGGGTGGCCATTGCCTTCTCCAGTGCATGAAAGTGAAAAGTGAAAGGGAAGTCGCTCAGTCGTGTCCGACTCTTCACGACCCCATGGACTACAGCCTACCAGGCTCCTCCATCCATGGGATTTTCTAGGCAAGAGTACTGGAGTGGGTGGCCATTGCCTTCTCCAGAGTAAGGTAGCAGGATACAAGATTAATCTTGTATCCATACAGATATCAGTTGCATTTCTTTACACTAACAATGAAATAGCAAAAAGTGAATGTAAATAAACAAGAAATGGAGGGACTGGGAAGCCTGGCATGCTGTATATAGTCCATGGGGTTGTGAAGAGTTGGACATGACTTGGCATCTGAACAACAACAAATAAACAATCCCTTTTAACTCACACCAAAAAACATAAAATGCTTAGGAATGAATATCACCAAGGAGGTGAAAGACATATGCTGAGAGCTATAAAACATTAATAAAGAAAACTAAAAATGATTCAAAGAAATAGAAAGATATATCCCATGGTCTTGGATTGGAAAAACTAATTTTTCTAAAAGAGCCAGACTACCCAAAGCAATCTACAGATTTAATGTGACTTCTATTAAACTACCAATGGTACTTTTCACAAAAATAGAACAAATAATACTAAAATTAACATGAAACCAAAAGACCCAGAATTGCCAAAGCAATCCTGAGGAAAAAGAACAAAGCAAGAGACATAACTCTCTCAGACTTCAGACAATACTACAAGGCTACAGTAATCAAAACAACAGGATATTGGCACGAAAACAGATAGGTGGATCAATGGAACAAAATAGAGAACCCCAAAGCAAACCCACACACCTATAAACAATTAATCTTTTTTTACCAACCAATCTTTGATAAAGGAAGCAAGAATATACAATGGAGAAAAGACAGTGTCTGTGGCAAGTGGTGTTGGGAAAGAGGACAGCCACATGTAAACTGATGAAGAAAGAACATACCCTTACACCATACACAAAAATAAACTTGAAATGGCTTAATAATATAACTAATAGTAAGACACTGGGAGTTCCCTAGTGGTCTACTGATTAGGATTTGGAGCTTTCACTGTGGTGGCCCAGGTTCAGTCCCTGGTTGGAAAACTCCTGCATGCCACATGGAATGGCCAGAAAGCAAACAACTAAGAGGATATCATAAAACTTCTAGAAGAGAACATAGGCAAGATGTTTTTGACATAAACAGTAACAAATGTTTTCTTGGGTTAGTCTCCCAAGGCAATAAAAATAAAAGCAAAAAGAAACAAATGGGACCTAACCAAACTTACAAGTTTTGCACGGAAAAGGAAACCATCAACAAAATGAAAAGACAACCAACAGACTGGGAGAAAACATTTGCAAAAATTGTGACCAACAAGGGATATATCTCCAAAATACAAACAACCCATGCACCCTGTTTATTTAACTTATATGCAGAGTATATCATGTGACGTGACAGGCTGGATGAAGCACAAGCTGGAATCAAGATTGCAGGGAGAAATATCAATAACCTCAGATATGCAGGTGACACCATCCTTATAACAGAAAGCAAAAAGGAACTAAAGAGCCTCTTGAAGGTGAAAGAGGAGTGAAAAAGCTGGCTTAAAACACAACAATCAAAAAAACTAAGATCATGGAATCTGATCCCATCACTTCATGGCGAACAGATAGGGAAACAATGGAAACAGTGAGAGACTTAATTTTCTTGGGCTCCAAAATCACTGTAGATGGTGACTGCAGCCATGAAATTAAAAGACGCTTGCTCCTTGGAAGAAAAGCTGTGACAAACCTAGACAGTGCATTAAAAAGCAGACATTACTTTGCCAAGAAAAGTCCATATAGTCAAAGCTATGGTTTTTCCAGTAGTCATGTATGGATGTGAGAGATGGACCATAAAGAAGGCTGAGCGCCAAAGAACTGATGCTCTTGAACTGTGGTGTGGGAGAAGACTCTTGAGAGTCCCTTGGACAGTAAGGAGATCCAACCAGTCCATCCTAAAGGAAATCAGTCCTGAATATTCATTGGAAGGACTGATGCTGAAGCTCCAATACTTTGCCCACATGATGCAAAGAGCCAACTTCACTGGAAAAGACCCTGATGCTGGGAAAGATTGAAGGCAGGAGGAGAAGGGGACGACAGAGGATGAGATGGTTGGATGGCATCACTGACTCAATGGACATGAGTCTGAGCAAGCTCCGGGAGATGGTGAAGGACAGGGAGGCCTGGCGTGCGGCAGTCCGTGGGGTCACAGAGCAGACACAACAGAGCAACTGAACAACATGCATCTCTTTTACAAAAACAACCAACCCAATCACAGAACGGACAGAAGACCTAAGTAGACATCTCCCCGAAGACGACATACAGATGGCCAAGAGGCACATGAAAAGATCATCAGCATCACTAGTCATTAGAGAAATGCAATTCAGAACTACAATAAGGTACCACGTCACACCAGTCAGAATGGCCCTCATCAAGAAGTCTACAAACAACAAATGCTGGAGAGGGTCTGGAGAAAAGAGAACCCTTCTATATTGTTGGTGGGTTTGTAAACTGGTATACCACTAAGGAGAACAGTATGGAGGTTACTTAAAAACCTAAATTAGAGCCATTATAGGATGCAGCAATCCCATTCCTGGACATATATCTAAAGAAAACCGTGTTTTGAAAGGATACATGCACCCCAGTGTTCATGGTTTACAATAGCCAAGACATGGAAACAACATAAATGTTCACTGACAGATGAATAGATAAAGACATGGTGTACACACATACATACACAGAGATACTGGAATATCACTCAGCCACACACACACAAAAAAGAATGAAACAATGCCACTGCAGCAACAAGGATGGATTTAGAGATGACCATACTAAGTCAGAAAAAGACAAATAACATGATAAAACTTACATGTGGAATTGAAATATGACACAGATCAACATATCTACAAAACAGAAACAGACTCACAGATATAGAGAACAGATTAGGGAAGGAGGAGGAGTTTGGAGTTAGCAGAGGCAAATTATTATACATAGGATGGATGAACAAGGTCCTATTATATAGCACAAGGAAATACATTTACTATCCTGGGACAAACCATAACTGAAAATATAAAAAAGAATATATATGTGTATAACTGAGTCACTCTGCAGTACAGAAGAAATTAACATAACATTGTAAATCAACTATACGTCATTTAAAAAAAAAAAAGGCACTCCCAACAAACAAAAGTCCAAGACCAGACAGTTTCACAGGAGAATTCTATCAAATGTTTAGAGAATAGTTAACATCTATTCTTCTGAAACTCTTCTAAAACAACTGCAGAGAAAGGAACTCTCCCAGACTCATTCTATAAGGCCACTATCATTCTGATACCAAAATCAGAGAAGAATTATCACAAAAAAGAAAATTACAGGCAAAGATGACTGAGGAGTATAGATGCAAAAATTCTCAACCAAATACTAGCAAAGCACAACCAACAATACGTTATCAACTACAAACTGGCACTTGCCAAGAGCATTTGCCGCCTGAACCCTATGCTGCTTCAGGTGCCAACCTTCAACACCCTCTGAGGGGAATTCAGGGTGGACAGTGAGTCACTCTGTGCTCTAGGGAAACTGGTGGAAAAGGTCTTTAGATAGTTAGATATTTTCAGGAACTGATTTCATGATCCAAATCCTTGCCTCTCTTCATATCTAGAAAATCACTAAATCCCTTCATAGTGACATCAGCTGACAACTAGCAGAAAAGCTTTTGTAAAGTAAGCGCTATATTGCACTGAACTTCCCCTTCACCAAAATCTTTATGTTGACTTTCCCCCACTACCTCTTTAAACCGGTCTCTCAGAGCTATCTGAGGTGCTGTCTCCCGGGCTACAGTCCTCATTTTGCCCCAAATAAAATTTAACTCACAACTTTGAAAACTCATCTTTTCAGTCAACACATAAAAAGGATCTTAAACTATTTTCAAGTGGGATTTATCTCAAGGATACAGCATTTTTCAGTTTCCACAAATCAATCAATGTGATTCACCACATTAGCAAACTGAGAAATAAAAATCCTTTGATCATCTCAATAAATGCAGAAAATGCTTTTGTCAAAAACCTCTCCAGAAAGTGGGCATAGAGGGAACACACCTCAACATAATAAAGGCCATATATGACAAACCTGCAGTTTACGCCCGTACTCAATGGTGAAAAGCTGAAAGCATTCCCTCAGGTTAGGAACAAGATGAGGATGTTTACTAACCATTTTTACTTAACATGTGTTAGAAGTCCTAGCCACAATCCAAGAAGAAACGAAAAAGAAGTCCAGAAGGAAAAGAAGTAAAACTGTCACTGTTTGAAGATGATATGATGACACAGAAAATCCTAAAGATGCTACCAGAAAACTACTATAGCTCCTCAATGAATCTGGTAAAGTTGCAGGATACAAAATTAATACACAGAAATCTCTTGCATTCCTATACACTAACAATGAAAGACTAGAAAGAGAAATTAAGGAAATAATCCCATTTACTATCACATCAAAAAGAATAAACCTAGGACTGAATCTACCTTGGTAGGCAAAAGATCTGTACTTTGAAAACTGTAAGACACTGAAGAAAGAAATTGAAGATGACACAAATGGCAAGTTATACCCTGTTCTTGGATTGGAAGAATCAATATTGTCAAAATGACTATACTACCCAAGGCAATCTACAGATTCAATGCAGTTTCTCTCAAATTTCCAACGGCATTTTTCATAAAACTAAAACAAAAATTTTCTTTACATTTATACAGAAACACAAAACACCCCAATAGTCAAAGCAATCCTTTGAAAGAAAAACGAAGTGGGAGCAATCAGGCTCCCTGACTTCAGACTATACTACAAACCTACAGAAATCAAAATGGTACAATACTCGCACACACAAAAAAACACAATTATAGGTCAAAGGAACAGGAAAGAAAGCCTAGAAACACACACCTATGGTCAATTTGCGACAAAGGAGGCAAGAATGTATAATGGAGAAAAGGGTCTCTCCAATAAGTGGTGCTGAGAAAACTTGACAGCTACATGTAAAAAAAAAAAAAAAATGAAATTAGAATATTCTCCAACACCATACACAAAAATAAACTCAAAATAGATTAAAGACCTAAATGTAAGGCCAAATGCTATAAAGCTCTTAGAGGAAAACATAAGCAGCACACACTCTGACATAAATCAGTGAGATAACTTTTGGACCCACCTTCAAGGGTAATAAAAACAAAAATAAATGGGACCTAGTTAAAATGTAAATCTTTTGCACAGTAAAGGAAACCATCTACAAATTGAAAAAACAACCAACAGACTGGGAGAAAACATTTGTAAATGATGTGACCAACAAGAGATTAATCTCCAAGATACAGTTCATGCAGCTCTACATCCAAAACAATCAAATAAAAAACGGGCAGAAGACCTAAATAGACATTTCCCCAAAGAAGATATACAGATGGCCAAGAGGCACATGAAAAGATGCTCAGCATTGCTCGTTATTAGAGAAATGCAAATCAAAACTACAATGAGATATCCCCTCAAACTGGTCAGAATGGCCATCATCAAACAGTCTATACACAATAAATGCTGGAGAGGGCGTGGAGATAAGGGAACCCTCCTGCAGTGTTGGTGGGAATGTAAATTGGTACATCACTAGGAGAACAGTATGGAGATTCCTTAAAAAACTAAAAATAGAGCTACCATAGGATGCAGCAATGCCACTACTGGGGCATATATTCAGAGTAAACTATGGTTTGAAAGGATACATGCACCCCAGTGTTCACTGCAGCACTGTTTACAATAGCCAGGACATGGAAGCAACCTCAAATGTCCATCAACAGATGAATGGATAAAGGCATGGTACATGTATCAAACGGAATATTACTCAGCCATAAAAAGAATGAAATAATGTCATTTGCAGCAACATAGATGGGCCTGGAGATTATCATACTAAGTGAATAAGTAAGTAAATCAGACAGAGAAAGACAAATATCACATGATATCCCTTAGATGTAGAATCTAAAAAAAAAAAAAAGTATACCAATAAACCTATTTATAAAACAGAAACAGTCTCATAGACTTAGAAAACAAACTTATGATTACCAAAGGTTACCAAAGGAGAGGGATAAATTGGGAGTTTGAGACTGACATACACACACTACTATATTTAAAATAGATAACCAACAAGTACCTACTGTATAGCACAGGGAAATCTACTCAGTATTCTGTAATAATCTATATGGGAAAAGAATCTGAAAAGAATGGATATATGCACAACTGAATCATTTAGCTGTACACCTGAGACTAATACAACAATGCAAATCAACTATGCTGCTGCTGCTGCTAAGTCACTTAAGTCGTGTCCAACTCTGTGTGACCCCATAGACGGCAGCCCACCAGGCTCCCCCGTCCCTGGGATTCTCCAGGCAAGAACACCGGAGTGGGTTGCCATTTCCTCCTCCAATGCATGAAAGTGAAAAGTGAAAGTGAAGTCGCTCAGTCGTGTCTGACTCCCAGCGACCCCATGGACTGCAGCCTACCAGGTTCCTCCATCCATGGGATTTTCCAGGCCAGAGTACTGGAGTGGGGTGCCATCGCCTTCTCCGTAAATCAACTATACTCCAATATGAAATTTAAAAAAAATAAGTGAATTAAAAAATAAAATCAACTGCTCAAAAAAGTAGGTTTAACACAATCCTGATAAATTAACTGAGTTCAAGGCCAAACACAAAGTAAATATGTAAGTATCAAAAAAGTTTTACCAGAAGAGAAAAAGTAAAATTCAGCAAAACTCCAGAATCATACCATTTTTGCCATGAATGAGGTCATCTACCAAGGGATTAGCCACAACATCAAAGAGCTCCTTTTGGGTGGTATGAATGCCAAATACTTGTTTAAATGAATACTGAGTCTGCGGAGAAGGAAAAAATAAAAAGGACATAAATGGAATCGCACTATATCTAGGATAGAAATACATCTGCTTAAACACATTCAGATGTTTCCTTATGAACATGAAAATTAAATCTAGACATGAAAAGAATTAAATCTAGACATGAAAAGATATCAATAGACTTTAAACTTGGAACCTTTAAAAAGTCATGACATACTTAAATTATACCAATTATAAACTGGTAAATATTTATGGTTATAGTACTGAAGTATAGTATGGTCACAACTACTGAAGTGTTTTATATACATATATGTATAAAAGTATATAAGGAGAACAGTCTTAAGTCTACTTATGCTTCATACACTAAGGCTGATTTTGTTTTAATTAAGTGACAAAGAAGATCAAAAGGTATTATAACAATTCAGTCACAGATTTGTGAAAATCCTCAAGCATTACTTCATATACTACTTCACTGCTTTCTTTTTTTTTTTTAATAAAGGTGTCATTCTAAAATAGCATAACAGTAAAAAATGAAGAGTTTTGATGTATTACTTTTTTAAAACTAGAAAATAACTGTCAATATAATCTCATCTGAGTTTGTTTTTTTTTTTTTGCCACACTGCAAGGCATGCAGGATCCTAGTTCCCTGATCAGGAATGGAATCCATGCCCTCTGCAGTGGAAGGATTGAGTCTTAACCACTGGACCTGGAGGGAAATCTCTGATCTGTGTTCTAATGTAAAATAAATTTTAAATAATTGTGACCTTTAAAGTACAGTAATACTTCAATTCTCAGATCTTTCAACATATGACATAAAGTATAGCTATACTATCGAAAACATTACCAAACTCCAACTGGAAAATAAGACTAGGGACTGGGGTAAACAAATACATTTCAAGGTAAACTAAAATGACCTAACTGTCCAAAGACTGGAATTCTATTCTATTTTTATTATTTCCTAGTTTTAGTAGCTTGTAGACATTGCAACTGTTCCTGTAGGTTTCTTGAATTTCTTTGTTTTTGCTCCATGAACATCAATGCTGTTATTTGGTGTGTGAGTATTCACTAGAACTTATTATGGATTATAGCCTTTATCACATGGCCCCTTTTCCCTGTTTTATACCTTTTATCTTAAATTCAACCTGCTCAGATATCAGTATCATAACCCTTATGAAAACTATTAGCAGTTTTTCCCCCCAAAAGGAGACCGTATAGATTAGGACTGAAATACATCATCATTATCATAACAACAGCTCACACTTAATACTAATCATGTCTCAAACACTGTCTAGCGTGGACGGAGGAACCTGGTAGGCTGCAGTCCTTAGGGTTGCTAAGAGTCGGACACGACTGAGTGGCTTCACTTTCCCTTTTCACGTTCATGCATTGGAGAAGGAAATGGCAACTCACTCCAGTGTTCTTGCCTGGAGAATCCCAGGGACGGCAGAGCCTGGTGGGCTGCCATCTATGGGGTCGCACAGAGTCGGACACGACTGAAGCGACAGCAGCAAGCAGCACATCACACACTTACTTCAGCTAACACTCACCTTTGTCCTTATTCCAATGCTATAGAACAGCTTTGAAAATGAAAGTCATTCAGTCGTGTCTGACTCTTTATGACCCCATGAACCTTATAGTCCACGGAATTCTCCAGGCCAGAATACTGGAGTGGGTAGCCTTTCCCTTCTCCAGGGGATCTTCCCAACTCAGGGATTGAACTCAGGTCTCCCACATTGCAGGTGGATTCTTTACCAGCTGAGCCACAAGGGAAGCCCAAGAACACTGGAGTGGGTAGCTTATCACTTCTCCAGCAGATCTTCCCGACCCAGGAATTGAACTGGGGTCTCCTGCATTGCAGGTGGATCCTTTACCAACTGAGCTATGAGGAAAGCCCTTTAGAAAACAGATTTAGAGTTCACAGAAAGAACAAAGAATCCTGGAACTGAAAGGATACACACAGGATAGTGTGACAGGTCAATGAGATGACCTCCAAGTCTTCATGAACAATATACACTCTCTTCCAGGTGAAGAAAACTGAGGCCAAGAAGGAACTTGCCCAAGCCAATGAAGCTAATTGCTGTCAAAGCCATTTCCATTCTAACATTTTTTCCATTATCCAGTGTTGCCTTCTGTCACAAAACACTGAGAACTTTTAATCCCCACCGAAGCTTTTGTACCATTTACACATACATGAAATTAACTAATAAAAGTAAAATTCAATAAGTCACTTCTCAACTATTTTACATTCTCAAAGCCCTACTCTTCCATGAGCCTTCCCAAACCATTCCTTCATGCTTACTCCATGTTTACTGAGTATCTGGCCAACTGGACACATAAGGTGCATATCCCCTAGAAGTGCATATTTCACCTGAGGAGAGAGACCATAAACAAGATAATAAGTCTACAGATTGTGATAAGTACTATTAAGGAAGTATAGAGTACAGACCAGGACAGAAGGAGGAATGGTACTACTTCTGATGGGGGTGGTCTGGACAAACTCTTGGAGAAGGTGGTTTAAGCTAAACCTGAGGATGAGGAGCCATCCTGCTAAGAGCTAAGGCAAAAGGCCTGAGGCAGGATTCTGGCTTATCCAAGCAATTCGGGATTGGATGAGTACTAACAGGTGAGGTTAAATAGGATTTTCCCATTTTAAAACTTTATCCTTTAGAAGGCTTTAAAAAGAAAAATGGTGGGAGAAGGTATAAATTAAGAGTTTGGGATTAGGAGATACAAAGTACTAAAACCCTGATGCTGGGAAAGATTGAAGGCAGGAGGAGAAGGGGGCAACAGAGGATGAGCTGGTTGGATGGCATCACTGACTGAATGGACATGAGTTTGAGCAAACCCTGGGAGATAGTAGAGGACAGGGAAGCCTAGTGTACTGCAGTCTATGGGATCACAAAGAGTCAGACACAACTTAGTGACTGAACAACAACATATATAAAATAGATAAACATCAACATCCTTCTGTATAGTACAGGCAGGTGTATTCAGTATCTTGTAGTAAACTATAAAGGAAAAGAATATGAAAAAGAATATGTACATATATGTATAACTGAATCACTTTGCTGTATACCAAAAGCTAATACAACATGTAACTTAACTGTACTTCAATTAAAAAAAAAAAAGGAAAATAGTGAGGTCTGACTTCTGCTTTGACTGGCTGCTCTGTGGCAATAGATCAGAGAAGATTCAGAATGGAAGCAGGTGGTCCAATTGGCTTCAGCATAGTCTTGTCAATGCCACTCAAAGTGTGGTCAGCAGGCAGGCCAGTGCCCCTCTGAAGGCTATCTGTCTTCTGTCCAGGGGAAGTAATTACAGAGATGGAGAGTAATTGCTCAGAACCTCTATAGTCATTTCACATGGCTGCAACATCCCAGCATGTGATCAGTGAGCTTACTCTGAACAGATTATAAACCAGTTTTCCTTTGTCTAACTCTGCCTAACAATTGTGTAACAGTTTCTTGTGGCAAAGCTGCATAAAAGTATCAGTCACAATGCACTGAAAATAAAAAAGTTGCTTCTTCACCATAGACAGTTTGAGAAGCACTAGTCTCCATAATTAAAACAGGCCTCAGACAAGGGTAGCAGCAGTAGAGATAGAAATAAAAGGACAGTTTCAAGAGTAAACTGATAAGAGTAAACTGATACGATCTACTGATGAACTAGATATGAGGGGGTATAACAGAAAAGTGCAAGTGAAAGTTAGTCAACAGTCGTGTCTGACTCTTTACGACCCCATGGACTGTAGCCCACCTGGCTCCTCTGTCCATGGAATTCTCCAGGCAAGAGTACTGAAGTGGGTTGCCATTTCCTTCTCCAGGGGATCTTCCCGACCCAGGTATCAAACCCAGGTCTCCTGCACTGCAGGCAGATTCTTTACCAACTGAGCTACTAGGGAAGCCCCCAAGAAAAAGGTAGGGACAAGGTTTCTGGTTTGAGCAAATAGATGGTGGTGGTGTTATTTACTGACAAGAAAAATCAAGAGAAGTACTGATCTAGAGGGGAAAAAGACTCAAGAGTTCTTTTGGACATGCCACAGCATCCAAACAGTGGACGTTCCAGTTTAGAGAAAAGATGTAGGCTGAAGGTAAAAATTCCAAAATTATTACCATGTAATCAGTGTGTAAAGCTATGGATAAAAGACAGAACATGGAAAGTTCGAGGGGGAAGACAGAACAGTGCTGCTGACAAACAGATCATGATGAAGACAAAGAGGTGTCCATCACATCACATCACCAGAGAGGCCACTGGTAGGCGTCTGACCAACAATCTCCTGGGAGTAGTGTACATAAAAGAGTAAAGGCATCTACAAGAGCTGACAGCCTGAATTAATCTTTTTATCTGCATTCCCAGAGTCCATTTCTTTAAGCACATCTCTGTCTTACCTATGAGCATTACTTGCTTAGCGTCTGTGCTCCCAACTAAGTTGTAAGCTTCATAAAAGCAAGAATCATGTCTTATTCATTTTTAAAAGTCTCCTTCCACCCTCCAGCTTAGCACATGTTTACTGAACTCAACTCTTTGCTTGTTTACAAAAATAAAAACACTTCATAAGAAATCGATACAAGTACACAATGCCTATTAAATGTTACTTCAATCCCACACATGGAACTATATATTTATATGTAACTGCCTAGCACAGATATCATTCCACATTAAACTATCCCTAACATATGCTCTAAAGAGCAATAAATATCCAGTATAAGAAATTATCATCTAAAAACAATCTTTTAACTTCAGTATACCAAAGGTGTGTTTATACAACCCAGAAATTAGACACTTTTAATATGGTAGGTAGTTAGACTGAAGTAAATAAGTCTTTCAGTAAAGTGGGAACACAGGAATTTTGTCATATTTAAAAAGTAGAAAACCAATTCAAGAAAGAACCTATCAATTAAAAACAGTTGGTTCCAATCAGAATTACCTCCTTATAGTCTCCATTTCTGTTGAGTCTGTTACCCTCAGGAGTATGAAGCTGAACTGTTGTATTATTGATTACTTCTATGCAACACTCTTGCTCAGGAAGGCTCAGTGGGCGTACCCTACAGTACACCTGAAAATACAAGAAGGTGCTTAAACAACAAAGGCTGACTTTTTACCTGACTTTTCCTTCACTCATCTATTCATTCATCAACCAACATTTGGCATCTAAACTTGAGAGCTATATAAACTTAAGAGCTACCAAAGCCAAAAATCTGCTACCCAATTTGCTGACTGTCAAATGCAAACAGATATATTAGATATGAGAAAATTTTAAATGCACATAAAATCAAAACTCTAAAAATCAAGAACATATTACACAATGAAAAATATCTGAAAAGCTTTTAGGATTGTTTGGAATTGGATGTCAGGTAAAACTTGCCAGCTTAACACAATATACTAAAGTGAGACATTCAAAACGTCATCTTCTTAATCAGTAATAGGGTTGGGAGAAAACTGTTCAGCTGTATATGCAAAGCATCTGGTTCCCACAACTCAGATCAAGAGATAACACTCCAGTGCCAATGAAGGCAAAAATTAAAACAAAAAAAACAAAAACAGAGCAAGCCAATGTTATTTGCCATTTGCTTTTAAAAGTTCCCAAGCCTGAAACTAGTGAAGTTCATAGAGTAGTCACAAGATAAATGAAACTGTTCTAAACCAGAGTCTATGAAACTTGGTCCCCAAAAGCATGGAGTTTGGGGCTTTACTCTTGAAGTATGCCACAAGTTACTATATAACTGTCATAAAGATAGGAGAGGATGTTCATCCAAGCACAAAATTTCTCCCCATCCCAGAGACTATGAAGAATATCTCCAACATAGTTGAAGAATATTTTTTCATTATCTAGCTTTTCAAATATAAGTAGTTATAGGAAGCATGCAACTGACAACCAAAGGCTTCATTTTACCGGACTAATAAATCCTACATAGAAACAAAATTTCAAAGCTGGAATCAGCCTTAAGCAATTTAGTACAGTCCTTTTAGCTAAATATTGTTTGTTTCCACTTCCACATCTCTGTCCCTTTCAAGCATACAAAACATAAAGGGACTGAAGGAAGAACACACAAATTCACAGGCAGACCTTACCCCAACTGGGTCTTTAAGACTCGTTTGGGATCCTTTTTTCACTGGTGGTTTCCTGGGTGTCTTAGTCCTCCTGGTCATAGAAACAAAAAACACTTCAGTTCAACACTAACATATAAAAACCTAACCTATAATTCATATAGAGACAATCTTCCTAAGGGTTATAAAATTATTCTTTAGCAATTCCAAAACACTATGCCCCAAATAATATGAATACATACAAACTACCTTAGTAGGAGAGTGTTTGTGACATGCGAAAATTAAAAGCAATTAAAATTTGGCTTAGGAGACATCTGTGGCACCAAAAACAGAAATAACAGGCCCAAAATGGAGTTATTTGTGCTAAGTTCCATGTCACCAAATTGTGACTTAATACCTAACTTACAGTTCCAACCACTCCCAATAGAAGAATCTTAAACCAGTCAATCTGGAATTATCTGGTCAGCACTGGTAAAGTGATCTGTCTGATAGACCCCTGCCATAGAGTAAAGGAAGCTCACCTAGCTACTAACAATCCACTCGTTGCTAATATAATTCCTTTGTTCCACAACCCCCCCATAAAAATCTTCCATTTTGTACAGCTCTTAGGAACACCTTTTTGCTAGATAGGATGCTGTCTGATTCATGAATCATTGAATAAAACTTATAAGATCTTTACAATTTACTCAGTCAAATTCTGGTTTTTTAAATATCTTCTTATAGTTCTGTATGTTAAGTGGTTTGCTTTCTTGACCAAAAATTTTACAGGCATTACAAATTTGAAAATTCAACAGATAATTGAGCAAGCTTATCTCAAAAGGCATTTCATAAAGCACACATGTTGTGTTTAGCCCATTGCCAAGGCAGACCAAGTGATTAATTTCTAGATTATAAAAATGCAGATGGAGAAATCCACTCTTTGATCAAGATTTATGTCTTTATTTTTAAAGAACAAGTGACCATTGAATTCTCAAAACTATCATCCTTTGTTCCCAGACAAAATGTGGTCCCTAAACTGCAATTTTGTGCTCTCTTAAGTGGGGGCAGTAGAAACAGATATTTTGGTTTATTTCACCACTTCTCTAGTATGACACTTCCCCTTCCCCCGCATTTATCTATAGACGAAATAAACATCTAACACTAAGTGAAATTACTGGCTTGGACTATACAGGTTGTTAAAATACTTTCTCAGCACTTTCCCAATGAAACAAAACAAATTTGTGTTTTAAGTGCAAAATATTAGGGTAGGTTTACTTAACTCAATATTTTTCCCCCCCAAAGATAAAAATTTTGACTTTAGCCTCTTAAGAAAACAAGCTGTTTTTTTTTTTGTTTTTTTTTTTTGCAAACCACTAGCTTGGCACCCCACTTCAGTACTCTTGCCTGGAAAATCCCGTGGATGGGAAGAGCCTGGTAGGCTGCAGTCTATGGGGTCGCTAAGAGTCTGACACGACTGAGCGACTTCACTTTCACTTTTCACTTTCATGCATTGGAGAAGAAAATGGCAACCCACTCCAGTGTTCTTGCCTGGAGAATCCCAGGGACGAGGGAACCTGGTGGGCTGCCGTCTATGGGGTCGCACAGAGTCGGACACGACTGAAGCGACTTAGCAGTAGCAGCAGCAGCTACATCATGATGATGATTATAAAGTTAACCTTCTCTGCACAAGTATTTCGTCACCGAGTAGCGGTCAAGGAATTAGGCTGCGGCGCAAATGTCACCAACTTCGTGAGGAATGTGGGCGTTTGTGGCCGGAGGCGGGGTTGTCTGAGACCAAAGAACAGAGCAAAAGGAACTGGCCTACACCCGAGGGTCGCGGCCCCGAAGCTACCGAATTGGACTAGGAAAGGCAGGCAGTGCGCGCGGATGCCAAGGGCTCTTCAGCGGATGAAACCACCTAACCAACCCCAAACCCAGGACACAACACCAGGCCCACCCGTGAGACGACCCCCGACCCTCACTAATTGGGCAAAATGCAACCCGCGGTTGCGGGCGGCCAGGGAAGGAAAGGGGAATTAGAGAAAGGATCGGAGGCGGCGGTCCCGGCCCAAATCTCCCGCCCCTCCCAACGTGGGGCCGGGCCTTCGCGGCCGAGTGTAGCCAGGGCGGGGACCCAGACGCCCGACTCCGCGAGGCAGGGAGCTAGACGGGGTGGACGAGGACGGGTCTTCACGCCCGTCTCCCCCTGGGCAGTCCTGGTGGGGGGCTTGGTGGTCCTGAGCGGCACAGGGCTTGGAGCCCGCGGCGCGGCCGGGGGCTTGCCGCGGCGGAGGGAGACGCCGGCCCCAGTTTCGTGGCCCAGTACTCACGCTGGCTTCATGGTAGTAAGCTCCGAACTGCCCAGACGCGCGCGCGGGGATGCCGGACTCGGTCGGGGGTTGACGAGAACGGCGGGCCTCAGGGACCGGCCACAGGGACCGCGACTCGGCGGCTCAAGCGCGGCGCTTGAGGAATCTGGGAAACGCCGCTGAGGAGCCAGGTGAGCTCGCGCCCGGCGCATTTCAAACGGGCCAATCAGCGCCCGCCCACGGAAAGGGGCGTGGCCTCAGAAAAGGCGCCTGCTCAGTAGGATGTTGTGCTCGTCTCCTAGGCGACCGACGCAGACAGTGCACCGGCAGCCTGGTGTCTGGGCTCTAGGGCTGGAGTGGGAAGCTAGGATCAGATATTAGGAAATAAACCCCATCCGTATTCTCTGAGGACACTGAGAGTTTCTTTTCCCATATCCCAGTAAGTCCAATGGAAGGGCAAGTCCAGGATTGATTCAGAGATCAGCAGTGTCGTTCCGACCCAGGAGTGTCCAGTCCTTTGTCTGTACCCTATGCAGAGACAGACTCACTTTCTGGCTCCCAGATCATCACATCAC
>NW_011494606.1:2679563-2680826 GCF_000754665.1 Bison bison bison
ATATATGACCACTGGAAAAGTCATAGGCTTACCATTAGTAGACGATTAAAACTAGTGAAAACCTAACTCTATTTTCCTAATTGTGGCTAATTCTGCTTACAAGCACAAGTTGTGTGTCTGATCCATTTCATCGTAAGTAGCTAAGCTGTGCAAACCAGCAAGGTAGGGCTTGACGCTGCAAAAGATCATCACATCACCTTGGCTTTCTTTCTCTCTCTCCTTTGTCCTTCCAGGAATCTCCCTCTCTGGTTTCTCTAGCTCTTCCCGAACAACTCTTTTCTAAGATGAACTGATTCTCACTTCGACCTTTGCCCCTAAACCAGTGACTATCAAATACGCACTTACATCTTTGCTCTCATGGAACTGTAGTCCCATTCTCCTCAACTTTCTACAGGAACAGACACCAGTAAGAATAGACATAATATCCTCAACCCATAATATCCCACATAAAGATGGTTCCTGTCTTTGCTGTTACATAGTTACAGTGAATAAACTTGGAAATTCATCATTTTACAGAGAAGTGCTGTGTTAAAGAGTATACTTGTCTTACATAATGTTTCACAGATATTGCTAAATTGTCCTCCATAAAGGTCCAAATGCACAATCCCACAAGGCATGTATGAGAGGACCTGTTTTTCCACATTTCTCAGACAGCAAAGTGTTACCCAAATTTTATGTGGATGTTGAGCTAATAGATGAAAAAAAAATCACAAATTTAAATTTTATTTTATGGTAAATGAGATCGGGTGTCTGTGCCTGTGTTCAACAGCCATTTGTATTTCCTTCTCTAAGAATCATGTTCATATCCTTTGCCTCCTTGTTCTGTTGGGTTGTTAGTTTTTTGTTGATTTGTAAAAGTGCTTCACATATTAAGGAAATTAGTCCTCATCCAAAATATGAGTTCAAATTTTTTATAGTTCATAATTTTGCTTATGTTGCTTTGTGACAGCTTAGGGAAAACTCAGCAGTGGCCACAGGACTGGAAAAGGTCAGTTTTCATTCCAATCCCAAAGAAAGGCAATGCCAAAGAATGCTCAAACTACCGCACAATTACACCCATCTCACATGCTAGTAAAGTAATGCTCAAAATTCTCCAAGCCAGGCTTCAGCAATATGTGAACCGTGAACTTCCTGATGTTCAAGCTGGTTTTCGAAAAGGCAGAGGAACCAGAGATCAAATTGCCAACATCCGCTGGATCATGGAAAAAGCAAGAGAGTTCCAGAAAAACATCTATTTCTGCTTTCTTGACTATGCCAAAGCCT
>NW_011494606.1:2680926-2681737 GCF_000754665.1 Bison bison bison
AGAGTTCCAGAAAAACATCTATTTCTGCTTTCTTGACTATGCCAAAGCCTTTGATGGTGTGGATCACAATAAACTATGGAAAATTCTTCAAGAGATGGGAATACAAGACCACCTGACCTGCCTCTTGAGAAGTCTGTATGCAGGTCAGGAAGCAACAGTTAGAACTGGACATGAAACAACAGACTGGTTCCAAATAGGAAAAGGAGTATGTCAAGGCTGTATATTGTCACCCTGCTTATTTAATTTATATGCAGAGAAACGCTGCATGTACTCATCATGAGAAACACTGGACTGGAAGAAGCACAAGCTGGAATCAAGATTGCCGGGAGAAATATCAATAACCTCAGATATGCAGATGACACCACCCTTATGGCAGAAAGTGAAGAGGAACTAAAAAGCCTCTTGATGAAAGCGAAAGTGGAGAGTGAAAAAGTTGGCTTAAAACTCAACATTCAGAAAATGAAGATCATGGCATCCGGTCCCATCACTTCATGGGAAATAGATGGGGAAACAGTGGAAACAGTGTCAGACTTTTTTTGAGGGGGCTCCAAAATCACTGCAGATGGTGACTGCAGCCATGAAATTAAAAGACGCTTACTCCTTGGAAGGAAAGTTATGACCAACCTAGATAGCATATTCAAAAGCAGAGACATTACTTTGCCAACAAAGGTCCGTATAGTCAAGGCTATGGTTTTTTCTGTGGTCATGTATGGGTGTGAGAGTTGGACTGTGAAGAAGGCTGAGCGCCAAAGAATTGATGCTTTTGAACTGTGGTGTTGGAGAAGACTCTTGAGAGTCCCTTGGACCTGTC
>NW_011494606.1:2681837-2701645 GCF_000754665.1 Bison bison bison
AAGGAGATCCAACCAGTCCATTCTGAAGGACATCAGCCCTGGGATTTCTTTGGAAGGAATGATGCTAAAGCTGAAACTCCAGTACTTTGGCCACCTCATGGGAAGAGCTGACTCATTGGAAAAGACTCTGATGCTGGGGGGATTGGGGGAAGTAGGAGAAGCAGACGACAGAGGATGAGATGGCTGGATGGCATCACTGACTTGATGGACGTGAGTCTGAGTGAACTCCAGGAGTTGGTGATGGACAGGGAGGCCTGGCGTGCTGCGGTTCATGGGGTGGCAAAGAGTCAGACACGACTGAGCGACTGAACTGAACTGAACTAAGGGAAAATTTTAAGGTAGGCATATTTATCAGCCTTCTCTTTTGTGGCTTCTGTTTTGTGTCACACCAGAAAAAAGTCTTTTGTACTCTAACATTAAAGCAATGTTTTTCATCTTATATTTTGCCTATTGCTTTTTTATGTTTAAGTCTTTGAACCATTGAACTTTGTTGTCAAGTGTGAGGTTGAGAAGAAGTGAAGTCGCTCAGTCGTGTCCAACTATTAGCAACTCCACAGACTGTAACCTATCAGGCTCCTCCATCCATGGGATTTTCCAGGCAAGAATACTGGAGTGGGTTGCCATTTCCTTCTCCAGGGGATCTTCCCAACCCAGGGATCGAATCTGGGTCTCCTGCACTGCAGGTAGACTCTACCGTCTGAATCACCAGGGAAGCCTGGTGTGAGGTTGGGATCTTCGTTATTTAGGAATTGGCCTGGGCTGCTGGCCAATTACCTCTTAATTACATTGTAGCCTGGCTTTGGCCTCAGTCTTTCCATTGGAATTTTTCTCACCAAGATCAATGTTTCATTGATGCCAAAACTATTTGACCCTTACCTTACTTGACCTCTTAACGGATTAAAAAATATTTCCTCTCTTCTCATGTCTTTGTTTTTACTCCTAGTTTTCTAGCCCCTCTTTCCCAGCCTCATTTGTGAGTTCTTTTTTCTGCCTTAAATACTGTGGCTTAAGGTTTTCACCTGGTGTTCACTAGCTGTGCCCTCTCTGTAGGCACTCCCAGCCATTCCTGTGGCCTCACATACCACTCATATTTGCTCCTCTGAGTTCCAGAGCCATATGTCCAACAGTCTGCTGAATTCACTTGGGTGCCTCACAGGCACCTCACATTGAACACCATCCTAATCTTTTCTCCTGAACCTGTTCTCCCTCAAGCATCACCATCTATCCACCCACCCAAGTGCAAGGTACCACCTTTGACTTTTGCCTCTCCTTCTATTCCAACAATCAGTCACCAAATCTTGAAATTTCTATCAACTAAATAGCTTTTAAAACCCTCCTCTCCATCCCCTCGACCACTACCATCTCTTGTCTGGATGACTGAAACAGTATCCTAACAGGCTTCCCTGCTGCCATCTTTCAAACTTGGTTCCATTTTGCAGCCAGCTCACCACTAATCACAGATCTGATCATGGCATTTCCCTATTTGTAATACTACAGTAGTTCCCACTGCTGGACACCCTCAACAGGCCAGGCCCTGGGGTTCTTCCTCTCCAAGCTCATCACCTATCATTTCCCCTTGCTTCCCTCCAGCCATGATGCCTGAATACACTGGGCTCACACAGCTTTCCCTCTGCTGTCAAGCTCTCCTCCCTCCCTTCCTCTGACAATGCCTCCTTACCCTCAGTTCTCAGCAGATCTTCTGCCCACGACCCTGCTCTGGATGCTGAATCCCTGCTCTCTATCCATAGTCCTCTGCACACTACCTCCAAGTCATTCCCTCTGATTTGCTTCAGAGCTCGCATTCCAATTTGTGATTGCTACTCCCTCAGTGGTAAAGAATCCACCTGCAAATGCAAGAGATGCAGGTTCAATCCCTGGGTGGGGAAGATCCCCCGGAGGAGGAAATGGCAACCCACTCCAGTATCCTTGCCTGGAGAATCCCATGGACAGAGGAGCCTGGGGGACTGCAGTCCATAGGGTCGCAAAGAGTCAGACACAACTGAGCAACTACACCACCACCAGCAGCTTATCCCCACATCCTGACTAGATGACACAATCATGTCCCCCACGCCCAGCAATGAAGATGCTCCATATGTGTTTGAAGGAATGAATGAGCCCATCCCTTCACAGAACATCCCATGGAAGACCCAATTATAATTTAAAACCCCTAGCTTTTCTTCTGGAGGAGGAAATGGCAACCCACTCCAGTGTTCTTGCCTGGAGAATTCCAGGGATGGGGGAGCCTGGTGGGCTGCCATCTGTGGGGTCGCACAGAGTCGGACACGACTGAAGCGACTTAGCAGCAGTAGCAGCAGCTTTTCTTCAGGCCAGTTTCTTCTTTCTCACTCATTTATATTCTTATCAAAGTTCACTGACAATGCTTTAATGCCAACTCATTATATTATTTTTCTGTTCAAAAATGGTCAGGCACTCCCCATAGCTGGTTAAAAATTTGCATTTCCCCCTAGAATTAGAGCGCCAAGCAGGGGCGGAGTTAGGGACAGGCAGATAGAAGAAGGCTAGAGGCTAGAACTGGGAGGCTTTTTTAAAGATCAGGTTTGAGCTTCCCTCAGAAGAAATGGAGTAGCCATCATGGTCAACAAAAGAGTCCGAAATGCAGTACTTGGATGCAATCTCAAAAATGACAGAATGATCTCTGTTCATTTCCAAGGCAAACCATTCAATATCACAGTAATCCAAGTCTATGCCCCAACCAGTAACGCTAAAGAAGCTGAAGTTGAACAGTTCTGTGAAGACCTACAAGACATAGAACTAACACCCCAAAAAGATGTCCTTTTCATTATAGGGGACTGGAATGCAAAAGTAGGAAGCCAAGAAACACCTGGAGTAACAGGTAAATTTGGCCTTGGAATACGGAATGAAGCAGGGCAAAGACTAATAGAGTTTTGCCAAGAAAATGCACTGGTCATAGCAAACATCCTCTTGTGTCCTACACATGGACATCACCAGATGGTCAACACCAAAATCAGATTGATTATATTCTTTGCAGCCAAAGATGGAGAAGCTCTATACAGTCAACAAAAACAAGACCAGGAGCTGACTGTGGCTCAGATCATGAACTCCTTATTGCCAAATTCAGACTGAAATTGAAGAAAGTAGGGGAAACCACTAGACCATTCAGGTATGACCTAAATCAAATCCCTTATGATTATACAGTGGAAGTGAGAAATAGATTTAGGGGCCTAGATCTGATAGATAGAGTGCCTGATGAACTATGGACTGAGGTTCTTGACATTGTACAGGAGACAGGGATCAAGACCATCCCCATGGAAAAGAAACGCAAAAAAGCAAAATGGCTGTCTGGAGAGGCCTTACAAATAGCTGTGAAAAGAAGAGAAGCGAAAAGCAAAGGAGAAAAGGAAAGGTACAAGCATCTGAATGCAGAGTTCCAAAGAATAGCAAGAAGAGATAAGAAAGCCTTCCTCAGCGATCAATGCAAAGAAATACAGGAAAACAACAGGATGGGAAAGACTACAGATCTCTTCAAGAAAATGAGAAATACCAAGGGAACATTTCATGCAAAGATGGGCTTGATAAAGGACAGAAATGGTATGGACTAACAGAAGCAGAAGATATTAAGAAGAGGTGACAAGAGTACATAGAAGAACTGTACAAAAAAGATCTTCACGACCCAGATAATCACGATGGTGTGATCACTCATCTAGAGCCAGACATCCTGGAATGTGAAGTCAAGTGGGCCTTAGAAAGCATCACTATGAACAAAGCTAGTGGAGGTGATGGAGATCAAGTTGAGCTATTTCAAATCCTAAAAGATGATGCTGTGAAAGTGCTGCACTCAATATGCCAGCAAATTTGGACAACTCAGCAGTGGCCACAGGACTGGAAAAGGTCAGTTTTCATTCCAATCCCAAAGAAAGGCAATGCCAAAGAATGCTCAAACTACTGCACAATTACACTCATCTCACACGCTAGTAAAGTAATGCTCAAAATTCTCCAAGCCAGGCTTCTGCAATACGTGAACTGTGAACTTCCAGATGTTCAAGCTGGTTTTAGAAAAGGCAGAGGAACCAGAGATCAAATTGCCAACATCCGCTGGATCATGGAAAAAGCAAGAGAGTTCCAGAAAAACATCTATTTCTGCTTTCTTGACTATGCCAAAGCCTTTGACTGTGTGGATCACAATAAACTATGGAAAATTCTTCAAGAGATGGGAATACGAGACCACCTGACCTGCCTCTTGAGAAATCTGTATGCAGGTCAGGAAGCAACAGTTAGAACTGGACATGGAACAACAGACTGGATCCAAATAGGAAAAGGAGTATGTCAAGGCTGTATATTGTCACCCTGCTTATTTAACTTATATGCAGAGTACATCATGAGAAACGCTGGACTGGAAGAAACACAAGCTGGAATCAAGATTGCCAGGAGAAACATCAATAACCTCAGATATGCAGATGACACCACCCTTATGGCAGAAAGTGAAGAGGAACTAAAAAGCCTCTTGATGAAAGTGAAAGTGGAGAGTGAAAAAGTTGGCTTAAAGCTCAACATTCAGAAAACGAAGATCATGGCATCTGGTCCCATCACCTCATGGGAAATAGATGGGGAAACAGTGGAAACAGTGTCAGACTTTAGTTTTGGGGGCTCCAAAATCACTGCAGATGGTGACTGCAGCCATGAAATTAAAAGATGCTTACTCCTTGGAAGGAAAGTTATGACCAACCTAGATAGCATATTGAAAAGCAGAGACATTACTTTGCCAACAAAGGTCCATATGGTCAAGGCTATGGTTTTTCCTGTGGTCATGTATGGATGTGAGAGTTGGACTGTGAAGAAGGCTGAGTGCCGAAGGATTGATGCTTTTGAACTGTGGTGTTGGAGAAGACTCTTGAGAGTCTCTTGGACTGCAAGGAGATCCAACCAGTCCATTCTGAAGGAGATCAGCCCTGGGTGTTCTTTGGAAGGAATGATGCTGAAGCTGAAACTCCAGTACTTGGGCACCTCATGGGAAGAGCTGACTCTTTGGAAAAGACTCTGATGCTGGGATGGATTGGGGGCAGGAGGAGAAGGGGACGACAGAGGATGAGATGGATGGATGGCATCACTAACTCGATGGATGTGAGTCTGGGTGAACTCCGGGAGTTGGTGATGGACAGGGAGGCCTGGCATGCTGCGGTTCATGGGGTCGCAAAGAGTCAGACACGACTGAGCGACTGAACTGAACTGAACTGAACTGAACAGTGGCTCAGTGGTAAAGAACCCTCCTGGCATTGCAGGAGACATGGTTTTGATCCCCAATCTGGGAAGATCCCACATGCTGCAGAGCAACTAAGCCCTTGCAACAACTATTGAGTGTGTGCTTTAGAGCTCGGGAACTGTAACTACTGAGCCCACGTGCTGCAACTACGGAAGCCCACACGTCCTGGAGGCTGTGCTCACCAACAAGAGAAGCCACTACAAGGAGAAGCCCATGCACCACAACTAGAGAAAGCCCAAGCATGGCAACGAAGAGCCAGCACAGCCAAAAATAAAGATAGATAAATAAAAATGTAGAAGATCAGGTTTATTGCAGTATACTTTCCCTATAATAAAAGTCACCTTTTTATTTGTACCATCTAAATATTTGACAAACATACACCATCCTCTAATGACTGGCACAGTCCAATGTATAATATTCCCATCACACCAAAAATTCCTTGTGCTGCCCCTTTGCAGTCACCTTTCCCTATGCTCAGCCCTTGGCAACCACTTTTCTGATTTCTTTCCTTAGATCTGTCTTTTCCTGAATGTCTCTTCTTTAACTCAGCATAACCTTTTTGAGATTCATCCATGTGTTGCATCTATCAGGAATATTTTCCCTTTTTATTGCTGATGAGTATTCCATTGTATGACAATCTACCCATTCACTGGCTGATGAACATTTAAGCTGTTTTCACTTTTTGAAACTGGCATAATTATTTGTGTAAAGTTATTTATGTAGACATAGATATTTTCACTTCTCTTGGGTGGGATTGCTGGTCCACTTGATAGGAAACTGCCAAACCGGACTGGGAGGGTTTTATGTAAATCACTGAAAAGGGGTTGATACTACAGACATTTGAAACCATAATTAATCCAAGCTCCTAGCTAAACAAGTCCAGCTGTGGGAACCTACTAACCAGTTGCTGCTGCTGCTGCTGCTAAGTCGCTTCAGTTGTGTCCAACCCTGTGCGACCCCATAGACAGCAGCCTACCAGGCTCCCCTGTCCCTGGGATTCTCCAGGCAACAACACTGGAGTGGGTTGCCATTTCCTTCTCCAATGCATGAAAGTGAAAAGTGAAAGTGAAGTCACTCAGTCGTGTCCAACTCTTAGTGACCCCAAGGACGGCAGGCTCCTCTGTCCATGGGATTTTTCCAGGCAAGAGTACTGGAGTGGGGTGCCATTGCCTTCTCTGTACTAACCAGTAAGCACCAGAAAATACCAAAGCTTGGAGTGTTTGATGAAAGGTGGTAAGGTGGAGACCAGGTCCCCTGAGCACCCAACACACAGCACACCCAAGGGTTCAGTGGCCTTGGCAACATAATCTCACATCCCCAGGCCATCTGTAAAATGAATGAGCGGGATGTTAATGTCTTACCTACTCAGAAAACAATAAAATCAACAAACTTGGGGGAAGGTGTAACATTGATACAAAAAACACAGAGGATCTGAGCAGAACCACATTTCAAATGAATAACATACTCACACAGAAAGGGAGCTATCACTTACCCAAGTTGGACTATTTAGACTACAGTATATGCCCTCAGGCTCAAGGCAAAAAGAACTTGAAACATTGAATTCTAATTAGTTGGCCTTTTTGAAGATGTGGATTAGCAGTTCTGAAACAACATTAAATACATTGCAGATAAAGGGAGCCAAGTTTCTCACTGTTAGAGAGTAATATAAACACCAAAAGGGAGCAAGTAAAAAGTACCTAGGAATTCTTTTTACTATTTGGCAACATGTTTCTTAAGTATGAAATTATGTCCAAAAGAGGGAGGGATAGTTGGACTATATCAGTGCTTCTTAAACTCTCTTAGAGTATTAAAAATCACTGGAGTTTTTGATAAAAACTTCAAAACTCCAGAACCATGCTCACATCCAGCATGCACTCTGGGTCTTCTGCATCTGTGCATCTGGGCTCTGGAAATGTGCATTTTACATCATCAAACATATTTTTTTAAGGCTGGGTTAAATTATCTTTGAGGTTAGTGGTTCCATACTCTAGAGGAGGCAAAATGTAAAGCGAGATTTAGAAACCTGTTTCTTGACATGGAGAGAATGAGTGTGACAACTATTTGTTGAAGAACATTTATTATAGAGTTAAAGAATTTGTACAAATACCAAGGGGCCATTGAAAAGTCCCTTCGGCAATCTCCCAGGAGGAATGTTGAGGAGAAATTTCAGAATTCAAGTCAAATCTTGCCAATGTCTTCTGGGGTTATCTCAGGAATGAATGGCCTGATTTCTATTCTGCCAAAAAGACAAACACCTTCTGGCCTTAGGGCCTTTGCACTTATAGCTCTCTGGACTTGAAATCCTTTCCCCCACCTGCTGCCAAAGTCAGCATCTTATAACCCATCAAAGAAGTGAAGTGTTAGTCACTAAGTCATGTCCTACTCTTGCCATCCCATGGACTGTAGCCCGCCAGGCTGCTCTGACCATGGCTTTCACAGGCAGGAACACTGGAGGGGGTTGCCATTCCCTTCTCCAGGGGATCTTCCCAACCAGGGATCAAACTCTGGTCTCCTGCATTGCAGATAGATTCTATACCATCTGAGCTACCAGGTAAGGCCTTAGTCCATTAAACTCAGTTCAGTTGCTCAATCTTCAGTCCAACTCTTTGCAATCCCATGGACTGTAACATGCCAGGCCTCCATGTCATCACCAACTCTTGGACCTTGCTCAAACTCATGTGCATTGAGTTGGTGATGCCATCCAACCATCTTGTCCTCTGTCATCTCCATCTCCTCCTGCCTTCAATCTTTCCCAGCATCAGGGTCTTTTCCAATGAGTCAATTCTTCCCATCAAGTGGCCAAAGTATTGAAGCCTCAGCTTCAGCATCCAGTCCTTCCAGTGAGTATTCAGGACAGATTTCCTTTAGGATTGACTGGTTTGATCTCCTTGCAGTCCAAGGGACTCCCAAGAGTCTTCTCCAATACCACAGTTCAAAAGCATCAATCCTTCAGTGTTCAGCTTTCTTTGAGATCCAACTCTCACATCCATATATGACTATTGAAAAAACCATAGCTTTGGCTATATGGACCTATGTCAGCAAAGTTATTTTTAATATGCTGTCTAGGTTTGTCACAGCTTTTCTTCCAAGGGGCAGGCACCTTTTAATTTCATGGCTGCAATGCCATCTGCAGTGAATTTAGAGCCCAAGAAAATAAAGTCTGTCACTGTTTCCACTGTTTCACCATCTACTTGCCGTGAGGTGATGGGACTGGATGCCATGATCTTAGTTTTTTGACTGTTGAGTTTTAAGCCAGCTTTTTCACTCTCCTCTTTCACTTTCATCAAGAGGCTCTTTAGTTCCTCTTTGCTTTCTGCCATAAGGGGTTCTCACCTGCATATCTGAGGTTATTGATATTTCTCCCTGCAATCTTGATTCCAGCTTGTGCTTCATCCAGTCTGGCATTCACATGATGTACTCAGCATATAAGTTAAATAAGCAAGGTGACAATATACAGCCTTGACATACTCCTTTCCCAATTTGGAACCAGTCCAGTGTTAGGACTTCCAGGACTTCCCTGTAGCTCAGACAGTAAAGAATCTGCCTGCAACACAGAAGTTGGAGAAGGAACAGGCAACCCACTCCAGTGTTCTTGCCTGGAGAATCCCAGGAACAGGGGAGCCTGGTGGGCTGCCATCTATGGGGCCGCACAGAGTCAGAGACGACTGAATCGACTTAGCAGCAGCAACACAGAAGACCTGGGTTCAATCCCTGGGTTGGAAAGATCCTCTGGAGAAGGAAATGGTGACCCACTCCAGTATTCTTGCCTGGAGAATCCCAGGGACAGAGGAGCCGTGTGGTCTACAGTCTATGGGGTTGCAAAGAGTCAGACACAACTGAGCAACTAACACCGGTGTTCCATGTCCGGTTCTAACTGTTGCTTCTTGACCTGCATACAGATTTCTCAGTAGGCAGGTAAGGTGGTCTGCTATTCCAAACTCTTGAAGAATTTTCCACAGTGTTTTGTGACCCACATAGTCAAAGGCTTTAGCACAGTCAACGAAGCAGGTGTTTTTCTGGAATTCTCTTGCTTTTTCTATGATCCAACGGATGTTGGCAATTTGATCTCTGGTTCCCCTGCCTTTTCTAAATCCAGCTTGAACATCTAGAAGTTCTCAGTTCACAGACTGTTGAAGCCTAGCTTGGAAATCTTTGAGAATTACTTTGCTAGCATGTGAGACAACTGCAACTGTGCAGTAGCTTGGACATTCTTTGGCATTGCCTTTCTTTGGGACTGGAATTAAAGCTGACCATTTCCAGTTCCGTGGCCACAGCTTAGTTTTCCAAATTTGCTGGCATACTGAGTGCAGCACTTTCACAGCATGATCTTTTAGGATTTGAAATAGCTCAGCTGGAATTACATCACTGCCACTAGCTTTGTTCCTAGTGATGCTTCGAAAGGCCCACTTGACTTCACACTCCAGGATGTGTGGTTCTAGGTGAGTGATCCTGGTTATCTGGGTCATTAAGATCTTTTTTGTATAGTTCTTCTGTGTATTCTTGCCACCTTTTCTTAATATCTTGTGCTTCTGCGCTTTGCTGGAGCAGCCGTGAAGAGAGACCCCACATTGAAAGTAAGAGAAACCCAAGTAAGAGGGAGGCACTGAGAGATGGCATCAGAGGGCAGACAGACTGAAACCAAATTCACAGACCACAGGCCAATATGATCACCGGACCACAGCCTGGTCTAACTCAATGAAACCAAGCCATGCTGTGTGGGGCCACCCAAGACAGACAGGTCATGCTAGAGAGGTCTGACAGAATGTGGTCCACTGGAGAAGGGAATGGCAAACCACTTCAGTATTCTTGCCTTGAGAACCGCATGAACAGTATGAAAAGGCAAAAAGAGAGGACACTGAAAGATGAACTCCCCAAGTCGGTAGGTGCCCAATATGCTACTGGAGATGAGTGGAGAAGTAACTCCAGAAAGACGGAAGGGATGGAACCAAAGCAAAAACAACATCCAGCTGTGGATGGGACTGGTGATAGAAGCAGGGTCCAATGCTGTAAAGAGCAATATTGCATAGGAACCTGGAATGTTAAGTCCATGAATCAAGGCAAATTGGAAGTGGTCAAACAGGAGATGACAAGAGTGAACATCAACATTCTAGGAATCAGCGAACTAAGATGGACTGAAATGGGTGAATTTAACTCACATGACCATTATATCTACTACTGTGGGCAGGAATCCCTTAGAAGAAATGGAGTAGCCATCATGGTCAATGAAAGAGTCCAAAATGCAGTACTTGAATGCAATCTCAAAAGTGACAGAATGATCTCTGTTCGTTTCCAAGGCAAACCATTCAATATCACGGTAATCCAAGTCTATGCCCCAACCAGTAACACTGACGAAGCTGAAGTTGAACAGTTCTGTGAAGACCTACAAGACCTTCTAGAACTAACACCCCAAAAAGATGTCCTTTTCATTATAGGGGACTGGAATGCAAAAGTAGGAAGTCAAGAAACACCTGGAGTAACAGGTAAATTTGGCCTTGGATTACAGAATGAAGCAGGGCAAAGGCTAATAGAGTTGTGCCAAGAGAACGCACTGGTTATAGCAAACACCCTCTTCCAACTACACAAGAGAAGACTCTACACATGGACATCACCAGATGGTCAACATTGAAATAAGATTGATTATATTCTTTGCAGCCAAAGATGGAGAAGCTCTATACAGTCAGCCAAAGCAAGACTGGGAGCTGACTGTGGCTCAGATCATGAACTCCTTATTGCCAAATTCAGACTGAAATTGAAGTGGAGAAAACCACTAGACCATTCAGGTATGACCTAAATCAAATCCCTTATGACTATACAGTGGAAGTGAGAAATAGATTTAAGGGATTAGATCTGATAGACAGAGTGCCTGATGAACTATGGATGGAGGTTCATGACATTGTACAGGAGCCAGAAATCAAGACCATCCCCAAGAAAAAGAAATACAAAAAAGCAAAATGGCGGTCTGAGGAGGCCTTACCAATAGCTGTGAAAATAAGCGAAGCAAAAAGCAAAGGAGAAAAGGAAAGATATAAGCATCTGAATGCAGAGTTCCAAAGAATAGCAAGGAGAGATAAGAAAGCCTTCCTCAGGGATCAATGCAAAGAAATAGAGGAAAACAATAGAATGGGAAAGACTACAGATCTCTTCAAGAAAATTAGAGACACCAAGGGAACATTTCATGCAAAGATGGGCACAATAAAGGACAGAAATGGTATGGACCTAACAGAAGCAGAAGATATTAAGAAGAGGTGGCAAGAATACACAGAAGAACCGTACAAAAAAGATCTTCATGACCCAGATAATCACGATGGTGTGATCACTGACCTAGAGCCAGGCATCCTGGAATGTGAAGTCAAGTGGGCCTTAGGAAGCATCACTATGAACAAAGCTAGTGGAGGTGATGGGATACCAGTTGAGCTGTTTCGAATCCTGAAAAATGACGCTGTGAAAGTGCTGTACTCAATATGCCAGCAAATTTGGACAACGCAGCAGTGGCCACAGGACTGGAAAAGGTCAGTTTTCATTCCAATCCCAAAGAAAGGCAGTGCCAAAGAATGGTCAAACTATTGCACAATTGCACTCATCTCAAACGCTAGTAAAAGTAATGCTTAAAATTCTCCAATCCAGGCTTCAGCAATACGTGAACCATGAACTTCCTGATGTTCAAGCTGGTTTTCGAAAAGGCAGAGGAACCAGAGATCAAATTGCCAACATCTGCTGGATCATGGAAAAAGCAAGAGAGTTCCAGAAAAACATCTATTTCTGCTTTATTGACTATGCCAAAGCCTTTGACTGTGTGGATCACAATAAACTTTGTGAAAGAGAAAATTCTGAAAGAGATGGGAATACCAGACTACCTAACCTGCCTCTTGAGAAATCTGTACGCAGGTCAGGAAGCAACAGTTAGAACTGGACATGAAACAACAGACTGGTTCCAAACAGGAAAAGGAGTATGTCAAGGCTGTATATTGTCACCCTGCTTATTTAATTTATATGCAGAGGACATCATGAGAAACGCTGGGCTGGAAGAAGCACATGCTGAAATCAAGGTTGCCGGGAGAAATATCAATAACCTCAGATATGCAGATAACACCACCCTTATGGCAGAAAGTGAAGAAGAACGAAAGAGCATCTTGATGAAAGTGAAAGAGAGTGAAAAAGTTGGCTTAAAGCTCAACATTCAGAAAATGAAGATCATGGCATCCTGTCCCATCACTTCATGGCAAATAGATGGGGTAACAGGGGAAACAGTGGCTGACCTTATTTTTGGGGGCTCCAAAATCACTGCAGATAGTGATTGCAGCCATGAAATTAAAAGACGCTTACTCCTTGGAAGGAAAGTTATGACCGACCTAGATAGCATATTGAAAAGCAGAGACATTACTTTGCCAACAAAGGTCCATCTAGTCAAGGCTATGGTTTTTCCAGTAGTCATGTATGGATGTGAGAGTTGGACTATAAAGAAAGCTGAGCACTGAAGAATTGATGCTTTTGAACTGTGGTGTTGAAGAAGACTCTTGAGAGTCCCTTGGACTGCAAGGAGATCCAACCAGTCCATCCTAAAGGAGATCAGTCCTGGGTATTCATTGGAAGGACTGATCTTGAAGCTGAACCTCCAATACTTTGGCCACCTGATATGAAGAGCTGATTCATTTGAAAAGACCCTGATGTTGGGAAAGATTGAAGGCAGGAGGAGAAGGGGATGACAGAGGATGAGATGGCTGGATGGCATCACCGACTCGATGGATATGGATTTGGGTGAACTCAGGTAGTTGGTTATAGACAGGCAGGCCTGACCTGCCACAGTTCATGGGGTCGCAAAGAGTTGGACACAACTGAGTGACTGAACTGAACTGTGGTTCTATTAGGTCCATACTGTTTCTATACTTTATTGTGCCCATCTTTGCATGAAATATTCCTTTAGTATCTCCAATTTTCTCAAAGAGATCGCTAGTCTTTCACATTCTATTGTTTTCTCTATTTCTTTGATCATTTAGGAAGCCTTTCATATCTCTCTTTGGTATTCTTTGGAACTCTGCGTTCAGATGGGTATATCTTTCCCTTTCTCCTTTACCTTTCATTTCTCTTTTCTCAGCGATTTGTAAGGGCTCCTCAAACAACCGTTGTGCCTGTTTGCGTTTCTTCTTCTTGAGGACGGTTTCACCGCCTCCTCTACAGTGTTAGGAACCTCCATCCATAGTTCTTCAGGCACTCTATCAGATCTAATCCCTTGAATCTATTTGTCTCTTACACCATATAATCAGAAAGGATTTGATTTAGGTCATACCTGAATGGTCTAGTGCTCCATTAAGGTTCTCCTCAAATGTCGGGTTATCAGAGTGGCTATCCAAACTCAGCTGCCTCACCCCACCCCTTCCTATTCCCTCACCAGGCTTCTTTTTTTTTTTTGGCCACACCAAGTGGGAGCAGGATCTTAGTTCCCTGGACCAGGGATCAAACTCCTGCAGTGGAAGTTCAGTTCAGTCACTCAGTCGTGTCCAACTCTTTGCGACCCCATGAACTGCAGCACGCCAGGCCTCCCTGTCTATCACCAACTCCTGGAGTCTACCCAAACTCATGTCCATTGAGTCAGTGATGCCATCCAACCATCTCATCCTCTGTCGTCCCCTTCTCCTCCTGCCCTCAATCTTTCCCAGCATCAGGGTCTTTTCAAATGAGTCAATTCTTCACATCAGGTGGCCAAAGTATTGGAGTTTCAGCTTCAATATCAGTACTTCCAATGAACACCCAGGACTGATTTTTAGGATGGGCTGGTTGGATCTCCTTGCAGTTCAAGGGACTCTCAAGTGGAAGCATGGAGTCTAAATCATTGGACCACCAGGGAAGTCCCCAGGCTTATTTTCCTGATGTGCTGTGCTTAGTCACTCAGTCGACTCTTCGCAACCCCATGGACTGTATCCCCACAGGCTTCTCTGTACATGGGGATTCACAGGCAACAATATTGGAGTGGGTTGCCATGTCCTCCTCCAGGGATCTTCCCAACCCAGGGATTGAACCCAGGTCTCCCACACTGGATGCGGATTCTTTACCATCTAAGCCACCAGCACTTACCATTATCTGAATTTATCTGTATCTCCTGTCCTACTGGCTGACCAGTGTATCTTTTGCATGAGGGAAGGACAGTTTGGGTTTTCTTCACTTCTATATTCCCAACTCTTAGGACAGTGTTTGTTTTATATATACCTGGCAGTAAATAAACATTCAGTGAATGATTTCACAATCTATACATATACAGGAATCTATTTTTCATGATGAGTGAACATGTTTTCGGCATAGTAGGTGAAACATAACTAAGTCAAAGGAGAAACAGGACTTTACTATAATAAATAAATTTTATTTTTCCTACCATAATTTAAGAAAACCAGACATTAGCATAAGCTGGAAGAACATCTCTGAGTCTGGAAATAGGTCTCTGCCTTTTCATTCATAATGGATTGTCGACTGGAAAATCAGAGGCTGGCATTCAACAACATGTTACAAAATGCTGATATACAGGGTTAAGAGCCGTTTCATATATAAAGGGTACCATGGCCAAGCCAAATTCAGGACAAAGCAGATGGGCATGAAAGGTTTCTCTGATGAACCTGACAAAAGCATTCTTTTCCAGAATAGCATCCTGCCTTCCTCAGAATATCTCCTGGGAACTCAGTTCCTTCTCCAAAAAACACTTTGCGAAAGATTGCTGCAGACCAAATATCTAAATCACTTGTATTCAAAAGCCTTCTAAACATCCCACTTCTAATTCTAATCACCAAGGGCCTGTTCTTGTCTTTTTAAAAAATATACTTTATTTATTTTGGGCTGCGTTGCGTCTTTGTTGCTGCGTGCGGGCTACCCTGCAGTCGTAATGCGCAGGCTTCTCACAGCAGTGGCTTCTCTTACTGTGGAGAAAGGGCCCCAGAGCACTCAGGCTCAGCAGTCCAGTAGTTACAACTCCTGGGCTCTTAGAGCTCAGGCTCAGCAGTTGTGGTGCACAAGCTTAATTGTCTGAGGCATGTGGGATCTTCCTGGACCAGAGATCACACTGTGTCCCCTACTTTGGCAGTGGATTGTCAACCACTGGACCACCAGGGAAGTCTGACAAATTCATGTCTTTAGGAAAGAAGGAGCGTTCCTCTCCAAAGACTGCGCAAGAAAAATTAAACTCTCCATTTGTGACTGAAGGAAGAGGCAAGTGACCAAATGGCCTCATCCAAGCATATCTGAGTTTTATCACAATGAAAATGATCGGTAAATTCTAGAGTAGTGTTTCTTGAGCCAAGGGAGGGGGAAGAGGTACATCCCTTCAGGAGTGTGCCCGCTCCCCTCACCCCTTAGGAGACAGGGCCTTGGTGAGCAATCGCTACCAGGGGGAATATGGTATATCTCCAAAGTGTACTGAGATGTTAAAAAAAAAAAAAAAAATTGAGAACTGCTACCTTAAAAGACAAGGCTTCCCAAGTGGCTCAGTGGTAAAGAACCCGCCTGCCAATGCAGGAGCCACATAAGACCTGGGTTTGTTCCTGGGTTGGGAAGATCCCCTGGAGAAGGAAATGGCAACCCACTCCAGTATTCTTGCCTGGAAAATTTCATGGAGAGGAGCCTGGTGGGCCATAGTCCGTGGGGTTGCAGAGTCGGACACAGCTGAGCACACACACACATTAAAAGACATCCTCCCAGTGAGGTTTTCACCTGACCCACTGCCAGTCTTTTTAATTTCTGGAATGGCTTAGCAAAACTATATTTACATTAGACTTCATAATACTTAATGAAAATGAATATATTTGAACACATTCTCATGCATCATTATAAGTTTCCAAATCAGCGTACTGCAAACTGTTATAAAATTTAATTGTAACACTGTCCAAAAGTATACAATGGGACTAAGTTTACCAAATGTATAAAAACATTATGAAACACTTGGCCTTATT
The DNA here is from genome assembly GCF_000754665.1 of Bison bison bison. Taxonomy (NCBI): domain Eukaryota; kingdom Metazoa; phylum Chordata; class Mammalia; order Artiodactyla; family Bovidae; genus Bison; species Bison bison. The sequence continues at coordinate 2,698,005 of NW_011494606.1, forward strand.
TTGTTGATTTAACATTTCATTTTCATCATTAAGCAATGCTGAAAAAGCAATGTAACCAAAGACTAAATATTCTAAAAGTCCTTCAGATTAGTCACCTGTGATCTTTCAACTACTTCTGAGCTAAACGAAGAACCTTATGTTACTTTCTATAAAAAAGAGAATTAAGAAGCCTTCATGCCTTTGGCATTACTAAAATGGAGTACGTAAAGTTAGTACCTCTGTCCACCATAAAACTGAAGTTACAGTAAGATGAAATGGAAGCCCAGAACCCCTGCTGGAGTACAGTTCCAGTAATAGTGTCAACCTCTTGCCAAAAAAACAAATTTTGTCGTGCAGCTTGCAATTAATGTACCAAAAATTTACCAGCCTATATAATTTTATCAGTCTACCTTCCCCAGAGGAAGTAAACAGACAATAAAACTAATGAAATCATATTTGTTGACCACTCATATCCGATATAAATTGCTACTTGTCTTCAGAGTATTAGCTGATGAGCTACTTACAAGGTCATTCAAACGTCTGGGCCAGTTAACCATAGAGGCAGTGTTCTAAGAAACTGAGGTGTTCCTGAGTCAGCAGAAGAGGCTCCTGCATTGCGATGGATGGTCCCTTAAGTCGTCAGCAAGTGCATGTCAGGGAGTGATGGGCCTCAGCATTTCTGTACTCTATGAAAACACCACGAAATACTGAACTTTTAATGAGTAATGCAACAGATGAGAAAATACTCAGTGTTTCAGTACTCCACAGAGTGGAAAGCAGAGGACACAGCCTTAGGTGGTGAGCTGCTGAAAGTTAGACCAATCAAAACACAGCTGATGGGCCCTGGGCATTCAGGAATTCGTGACACCGGCATTTCTGCAAGTTTGGCCCATGGCCCTCCTGACAATCACCTGGGGAACTTGTCCCAGTACAGACCTTCTGCAGGAAACCAACATTTTAAACTGGTAAAGCAGCGTCTCCTGATTCACCTGGGGAATCTACATTTATCACAAGCTCACCAAGCGTTTCCATTCCTTTGGCAAAGTCTGTAGTATCCTCTGCACGTGAACGTTAAATTCTGCAGCACATATGAAATGCTGAAGCAACATTAAATGTAACCTCCCCAAACATTGTGATGTCATTGGTTAAAGGGTGATGGATGAGTACAACCAATTGGGATTAATTCAGTTAGTGCCCTCTGGGTAACACACTTCACCTGTGCTGCATAATACTTCACAGCATCAAGCTGGCAACAAGAAAACAGAGCAAAACAGAGCATATGACACCCCAGCCACAGGCTGTGAACTTTTAACAAAATCCAAGTCCATAATGGCATGGGAACCTTGCATGGTGAAGCAGAATGGACTTGCGGGGAAAGAGGGAGCTCTTTCATTTCCTTCACTAGGTGGGGAAAGGAAGAAGGTCCCTCCCCAAACCAGGTTTCTTCATTCTGGAATGCCTTCCCAGTCCCCACAGCTCCCGCAGACTCAGTTTCCCTTTTCTCAGGTTCCCTGACTGACCTTCCCAGCTCATCCTCCTCCACTGTGGTAGGAGAGGCTTTGCTACATGAAACTCATCAGATGAAGCGTGTTCCATTTTCCAAGAGTAATACTTCAAGGGTAGTAAGGCTTAATCCAACTATTTAATAGTAAAGCTACAAGGGTGGTACGCCTAATCCAGCTGTTTAAATAGAATTGGAGAACATACTTTAAATAAATTAAAAGCTAAATGAAATAATGATTTGCATGAATGAGGACTGACTTGAACCCATGTCCCCCTTTTAAAATCGTACTTACAGAATCCAATGCACATCTAGAGAAGTGTCCCCAGTTAAATACCTTATGGACCTGAACCCGCTCAAAAATGCCAAGATATCAAGCATTCTAAATATTTTAGGCCACTGCAAACTGGGACCATGCCATTGGCTTATGGTAGTTAGAATGTCGTAGCTTAATGCTGACATTTGGTACGAAAAGCTTATGGTATGAATCAGGTTTCCTTTTTATGTAATTCCGGCTCGGGAATCCTATACAGAGCAGCTGAGAAATAAACTATGTTGCTGAGGCTGAAGATGAGGCATAGAAGTATGGCTCCGGCTATCTGGGCGAACACCAGGGGCCTGCAGTGGGTCAGCAGCCATTCCTTCCTCAGAGTCTTGTCCAGAAGGATGGCTTCCATCTGCATGTGTGTGGCCAGGATCACACACACGTGAAACAGCTGGTGGCTGTGACCTAAAGCAAACACACAAAAGGCCACCAAAATCAGCAATAAAAAGGGAATGGACTACTGATAACATCCTATGGCTTGTGTGCTAAAAACACTGTGGAGTAAAAGAAGCTAGATGCAAGATACCCACTGTCCAGAAAAGGCAAATCCCTGAGACAGGGAGCTGGGATTAATAGTACGTGGGCAGGAAGGATCTTACTGGGGTGATGAAAATGTTCTAAAACTCATATATGGTGATAGTTATACAATGTGGTAAATTTGCTAAAATAAAAAAAAAAAAGATTGAATTGTGCACTTGAAATCAGGGTATTATGTTATATATAACGTGTGTGTGTGTGTGTGTGTGTGTTCAGTCGCTCAGTTGTGTCTGACTCCTTGCGACCCCACAGACTGCAGTCTGCCAGGCTCCTCTGTCCATGGAATTTTCCAGGCAAGAATAATGGAGTGGGTTTCCATGCCTTCCTCCAGGGGATTGTCCCAACTCAGGGATGAAACCCGTGACTCCTGTGTCTCCCGCATTGGCAGGTGGATTCTTTACCACTAGCGCCACCGGGGAAGCCCATGTGTGATACATACTTTAAAGTTTTTATTTTTAAAATATCATATGAGAAAAATAAAAAGGCCATCAGAGAAAACCAAATCCATTTTTAAAACAGCTTATCCACCAGTCCCGCCTTTCACGTGAGAAAGTTCTACTAAAGTTTACCTCTCGAGAGCTGTCACCAGTCAGTTCTGATCCTGACTTCAATACCAAAGGGGAAGCCAGCCAGACTTTCTGCTGACCACTTGTGAGATGCTCCTCCCCCTACTGCTGGTTAGTCCCAGACACAATGAGGGGCTCCTTCTCTCTGATAACTCACAGGACCCTGGTCAGCATGTATGCATCCCCAGAGGGTGGGAGCCCAGTGGAGGGTGGCTGCAATGTGCAGGGAGGTACTGACTTGGTAGTTGGTGAGAAAAGGAGTCCATTGCCCAGGGCTGGGGATTGCCTGGGGGGACAGAAACCAGGAGTAAGATAAGAAGCCTGCATGTTTCATGGGCTGATTGTATCTCCCCCTCCCAAATTCACATGTTGAAAGTCTTAAATCCCAGTACCTGAGAATGTGACCATATTTGGAGATAAGGTTTTTTAAAAGACAATTAAGTTAAAACGAGGTCACTAGCGAGGGTGGTATCTTTATAAGAAGAGGAGATTAGGATGTACACATACACAGAGGAGAGATCATGTGAAAAGAAATGGAGATGGCCCCTGGCAAGCCAAGGAGAGAGGACTTGGAAGAAACCAACCCTGCCATCCCCTTGATCTTGGGCTTCTAACCTCTGGATTATGAGAAAATAAACTTTTGTATCAGCCATGCAGTCTGTGGTTCTTTGTTATGGCAGCACTAGCAGACTAATACAAGAGTTAAATAAGGACCCTCCTTCAGCTAAAAAAA
>NW_011494606.1:2701745-2704351 GCF_000754665.1 Bison bison bison
CCTAAAAAAAAAAAAAAAAGAATTCAGTGTTGTACCCCCAAGATTTATCCTATAGCAAGTATTCAATAAATGTGTCCACAGAAGGGACCAGACTGGCCATCTGCCCTAATGAGCCAGAGCCAAGTCGTGAATGAAGATGCAGGAAAGTTGAATGAGTGATCAATGACTTCCTTAGGGCAAGGAGCTGCCAGCACCCCAGCCTGCATCCCCCAGGGAGATACTGTGCCTGGAGGGGCCGCCCCTGCCTCACTCAAGACATACTACTGGGCTGTGTACAATTTCCAAATCTGTGTGTTTTGCGGCAGAAGTGGTTCCTTATCCAGCTGAGAACCGTACTCTCCAAGGACATAGGGCTAAGCAGTAGGAAGTGACCAGCTGCGCCCACCAACTGAGGCACAAACCTGTCTCCATTAGGGCAGGAGACAAACAGATGGAAGAGTCAAGAGCACTGGACGGATGTGAAATGTGCCTGCAGGAAAAGTCAACAATCCCGTCTGGAAGGAAGAGGGAGGAGCTTCTGTGGGCACTGGGGAGGAAGCTCAAAATCTGGCTGACTGTTATTTAAGGACAGAGATCTTTCCAAAGCCCTTGTTTAAGATGGTGTCATTATCTGCCATCTCTGCCATGCCCCCCCACTGGAGTGTCTTTCTGCTCTAGGCCTAAAGGGACAGGATAGAGGTGAGTAAATAAAATGTTATTAAGAAGCCAGAGTTGGCAAAATAAGGCCCAGTGTCTCTTTATGTTTTTCCTGCTGACCCCAGACTTTGTACACGATCAGCTCTATTTCCTCTGGCTGGGCTGGGGCTAGGGAGGTGGACATGCTGGGCAGGCTCCTTGGGCAGGTTCCAATCCCCTGGCCCTCTCATCTCCCTCCTTTTTTGAAATCTGCCCTCTAACCATTTTGCTCATGTGATCCCTTCTGGCAGAGGAGAAGGAATAAAGGAGATGAAACTCTTGTCAAGGCAAAATGTGGCCATGTTTCTTGGGTAGAAGATGGAAACTCATGGACAAAATGGGCCTGGGGAGAACCGAGGTTCCTGCTCGCCACCCGGGGATGAGGACCTAGATCTCCATGGTGGCTTATCTGAGGAGCTCCCATCCCAGGACCCCTTAGCCTCACCAGAAGTGGCCAAGGCTCCCTCCTCCAGCCAGTCCCAGAGCCAGGGTGGAGGAGACACGTTGCACAGCGCTACCCACGTCCCTCGACAGAGGGGAAGGAACTCTGCCAGCAGGTATAAACCCCTGTAGCTCTGACGCCTCCTCTTCACCACATGGCCTCTCTGGCTTGAGCACGTTCAGGCTCACCTGGAGAAGCACTCAGCTTCTGAGAGAGTGCTGGGCCCACCCCAGCAGGATGTCTTGGGGGTGGGGGCTGAGATCCACATGCTCCCAGCTGAGGCTGAGACTACTCGTCCAGACTGGGAACTGCTGAGTCTGGGAACCACTGCTCTACCACGATTCCTGGCACCATCACACCCACCTGAATGAGACCCTCTTTCCTCTCCTTGGCACTGCCCGCCCCTCACCGGCTGGTACCCTCAGAGCCTTCTGTACCCTGTCTTTCCTCTTCCTCTTTACAGCTGCCTTCCATGGTCACTTAATAATGGGATTTCACGTTATAATAATGGGACTCTCCTGTCCCCACACCCTCCAAAAATGCTTTAGAATCCTAGACCCACCTTCTCTGCATCCTCCACCACCCTCCCTGGGCATCCACGGTCTGTGCACATCCTGACGTCTGTCACCTGACAGTTTCACTCACCTTGGCCTGGGCCTGGACAACTTCCTGGGGATTTGCTTCCCGCCCTGCCCCTGCCTCCCCTTGGCAACTACAGCACTGCTGTCAGGGATGGGAGTGCCCCCTGGGCAGCAGGGTCACCACGCGCTCACCGATGTAGTCGAAGCGTCCAGGGGCCAGGCGCTCCGGCAGATGCGCAGAGTAGAAGAAAGAGGCCAGGAGGGTCATGGCCACGTGCTTCTGGTGGTACACGGTGGCTTCGTTCTCCGCGCTCTCCCCGGGGAGCAGGAATACCTGCAGGTATTGAAAGAAACGCCAAGCCTTAACGTGGATAGCCTACAGGGACCTACTGTATAGCACAGGGGACTCTGCTCAACATGCTGCAAAAACCGAAACGGGAAAAGAGCTTGAAAAGGAATAGATACCTGTTTATGTATCCCTGAATCACTTTACTGTACGCCTGAAACTAACACAACACTGTAAATCAACTATACTCCAGCGCAAAATGAAAAGCTTAAAGACAGAAAGAAACATCAGGGCTCGAGAGGAGGTCTGTAGACCTCCCCACTCACACGAGTGGACTCTGTGCGCCAAGGCCGTTCCCTCCCAGTGTCTGTGCTTGGAAAGGGACCTCACAGGGCCTGTGTGGGCAGGCTTCCTTTTCTGAGTGTGAGTAACTGAGACCTAAGGTAACTGTATTTTAACCCCCTACATGCTCATGAGAGCCTTTGGGTTATTTAGTTACAAAAAAAAAAAAAAAAACGAAGAAAGGAAGGAAGGGAACGAAAACAACAGAAGTGAAGAGAAAAGGAAAGGGGAAAAAAAAGTCCTGCTAATATATCACTACTCTGCCCCACCCCCACCCCTG
>NW_011494606.1:2704451-2705310 GCF_000754665.1 Bison bison bison
TAAAATGTAATTAAAAAAAAAAAAAAAATGGCCCATTCACACTTGAACTCACTTTTAACCAGCACATCCCTTGAACTGATGCTCTTAATTAAGGCTTTAAGGCCTAGGAATTCCTGGAAGGCCTTCTGAGTCATTAAAAACTATTAATTACGGACATTATCCTGGTTTGGAGTTTGGTACGGTTTTTGTACGATCGTTAAAAATAGCGGCAGGCAACACCTCCGAGGGCACCAGGCCAGGCCTCCTGTGTGCATCACTTCATCGGAGCCTCAACAATGACCACACGGCAGACTCCATTTCTCCCATTTTGCAGATGAGAGTACTGGGCTGGAAGGTGACTTGCCAACCACTAATTAGTAGAGAAGTCAGGCTGATTTGCAGAGCCTGAGTGCTCAGCCACAGCACCGTACAGGCTAAGATCCCTCCTCCCCCTCTGCCCGGAGTCTGACGCAGCTGAGTGCCAGGAGCGTCCAGCACTCATCCTGACAAGAAGCGGTGCTGTTTGCAGGGGTGGCCTGCGGGGCTGGCTTGTTCTCTCTGCGCTGGTTTCCTGGGTGTGGTCTGTGTCCTCCAGGGAGGATTCAACGGAGTGGGCTGCATCCCCCCTTCTGGTCTCCCCAGACCCACAAGGACTGAGCACGGGGCACAGGCTCAGTGTCTCAGCTGGTGGAGCCAGCCTGACCCCTCTCCTTCAGCCCTGGGCGCTGCCATCTCGGCCTCATGCACCAGACTTTTACGCTGCCTCCACCCTCGGGGCCTGGGCCTGGAACTGCTGGGCCCATCAGGTCTGTTCATTTGATGACTCCTCCTCTACCCCTCTGTGAAGGAGGGGATATCAGCCTCATTTAAAGATAAGGAA
>NW_011494606.1:2705410-2709136 GCF_000754665.1 Bison bison bison
GGAAACTGAGGCTCAGAGAGGTTTTGTTCACTGCCTAATGTCACACAGCCAGTGAGTAGTGGGACTGGGATTTGAACGCACGGCCATCTGAGAGTGCATGAATTTTCCCTCTTCTTATCTTCCCTCCTATACCCTCTTCCTTTGTGTTCACCATCTAATTCCCATCTATCCTTTAAGACCTTCAGTTATACGCTTTCCTTCCCTACTACATCTATGTTAATTGATGATAATATATAATAATGCGTTTATGGGACTCTCACCACCAGCTAGCACTGTACACATTATCTCATGTAATCCTCTCCATAGCCTGACACAAGGAGGTGTTATTACCAGGCCATTTTCCAGATGAGGGAAGTCGAGACACAGAGATGGTAGAAAACCTGCCCGAAGTCTTGCAGTGAGTGAATATTAGAGATTTGCCTCCAGAGCCCACTCTCCTGCTCACTCTACTAAACCCCAGGCTGCCTCTCCTGCCCAGCCCTCCGAGACTGCTCCTGAGCCTCCAGGTAGCACTGGCCACTGATGCATCTCCTGGCGCCACCTACCTAGTACCCGTGGTAGGTGCTGGCTGCCTATGCCCATCAGGGCCTCTGTCCGTGCCACCTGATTGGTCTGTGAGTGCCAATAAGGGAGCACGTGGGGCTCTGCGTCCATGTGTTCTCCTGTGACCAGGACAGCGTCTGACCCCCAGAGCTCAGGACACAATCGATTCCCTGGTGCTGCCAACAGACAGAGGGGGGTCACAGCAGGGCCCTTACCCTGAATAAGACGGGAAGGGAGTCCCAGGTATAGGGAAAAGCAAAGGCCAGGACACGAAGCATCTTACAGATCCCAGGCTTCTGTATCTCAAAAAACCTAAATCAGGAAAGGAAATGGGGGAGAAATGAGAATGAAAGGGCGTTTCAGTCAATAACAGACACACTAAAAATAACCAAGGCCGAGTAACCCACAGAAAACCATCTGCGCACAAACTCCTCCCTCAGCCAGCAGCTTCCCCACCAGCCCTCTCCACTTCTCCCACCAGCCCCCCTGGGAAGGGCTCCATCTCAAATGTGAAAAGAGTTTGGAGGCGCCATCTCCCGGCACCATAAGAAGCAATGGTATCCAAAATCAGGGAGGAGGCACGGAGCAAAAAACCTTCGAAGGACAAGTTATCTAACTGCCACAGGGCCTTCTAGAAGTCAGACCAGTAGCCACCAGGAGAGGCAGACTGTGGGGCATGGGCAGGCCCAAACGCACAGGCTCCTGAGGCCAGCACCTCTGCGAAGGTTGAGATGCTTAACTAGTCAGAGTCGCCAGGTGAATCCCCTGCAAAAGCCCTGGGTACTATTAGATGTTTAACGACAAGAGATTTCTGGAATATTTAATAACACACACAGGAATCCTGGGCTGGGGAAACTGACCAAGCATGGGCCTTCCTTCTTTGAGTTGAAGGAGAGGCTCCATACAAAACTGCAGCCCTGAGCTGGGGCTCGGGCAAGGGAGAGCTCACACTCCCAGGCTGGGCCGGGTGGCAGGGCAGGTACCCGCTTCAATACATCATACTGTGGGGGCTGGGTTCTTCTCCCTGGGGACCCACAGGACTGTGAGGCCAGAGCCTCCCCCGGCAAAGGTGATATGCAGAGCTAGGGTGTTGAGGCTTGTAGGGTGGCTGTTATGGGGCAGCCTGTACGATGATGGGGGCACTGGGGCCCTCCAGCCCTTCTTGACAGTTCTGCCCCTCATCATGCTCTCTGGTGGGGTCTGCTCCTCACTTCTGTTCCCCAGGTGCCCTGTCCCAGCCCACTCGCCTGCCCCTTCTCCACCAAACAGGGTCTGCTGTTCCCCTAGCCCAGGTCCATCTCTTCCAGCAGGATCTTTACATCCTCTATGAGCCAGTACAGTCACCTAACTGTGAGCCCCACTGTGTCCACATCCTCTGGCATAGAATACGGCAGAGACACCCTCATCTGCCTCCAGGGTGGTCAGGGAACCCTCCTCAAGGGTGGAGCTGGGTCTGCTCAGCTCTCCATCTCCAGCATCCAGCTCAGAAGTGTGCCCGAGGATGTGGGCATCTGCTTGGCAGCCCAGCCTGGGGACCCCTGTTCACCATGGACCCTGAGAAGCCCCATAAACCCCAGAGATGAGCTTCAACTTCACTCAAGCCCATGGGCATGTCCCTTCTTCTTTTCTGACCCTGTGGACACTGGGCAGAGAAGGAAGAGGAGCTCAAAGAGGAGGAGGAGATATAAGGGACCTCAACTCATCATCCCCCAGAACAGAACCCCAGCCTTGGAGGAAACCACAAACCCTGGGATAGGCACAGGGTCACGATCTGACAACGTGTTTGTCTTGGACACTCTGAGTCTGGTCCAGTCCCTGACTTCTGTGACCATCTCATCCAGGGCGTGATGTAACCCTCCTGTGCCCCAGAATCCTCGTGTATACCACGGGGATGACTACAGAATCCCTTATGGGCTTGTTGCAAGGGTTTAATCAAATGATGCTCACTAGGAGCTTACAGCTGTGCAGAGCACAGAGTAACACTCACGAAATAGCAGCATTTAAAAAAAAAAAGTGTTGTAGGACCCATCCTTTCCCTCTCCCCATCTTGTAGCCACGTGGTACAGAAAATAGAACAGGAGGGAACAGACGGGTTCTGGGTGATTTGCCTAAAATCAGCTGAGCTAAAGAGAGGCAAAGCTAGGATTTACAGCCAGGATGTTTGGTTGGCTTCCCACCCTCTCCCCTTGGGCAGGTCTCAGACCACTCCCCAGACTCTGCTCTTACAGACACCCCTCTGCCCCAGGAGGCGAACAGAACACACTTCCACTGCTCCAAGTCAGAGCCCATCTTTCGTAGGACCTTCTCAGTCTACGCTGGCCGACCCTGCCCGACCATGCAAGCCTGCTCCCTCCCTCCCCATGCTCTGCCACCGCCTATCACCTCTGGGTGCAAAGAGACTTGCTCTTAAAGCACGCTCTCTCTGTGGCCACTTACACAGGAAGAAAGCTGGCTCTGGTTGGCGAGGGCCATCCCCCAAAACACGGATTTCCTGCGACTTGAGACATGGCGCCCGGCCTGATAAAGTACTTCCCCAAGGGCAAACGAACCAGCCTCTCCAGCTGCCAAGCCGAGTCTACAGAGGGAAAAAGGAGAAAAAGCAGAACAGAAGAGAGCAACAGAGAACAAGCGGCAGAAGGGCCAGCAGCTACAAAGACGGTGGGCCTCCCACCACCAAAGTGCAATTCCAGATCAGGCCACAGGGTGTCGCCACAGCCAGAAGGAGGGGAAGGAGCCATGGCATTCTCCAAAGCACACCACGCCCGAGTCTCCAAAGCCTTGCCTGGTAAGGCAATGCCTGTCCCCCAAGGCTGGGAGTCAGGGAGTCAGGCCTCCTCTGCCTAGAACCAGGTGGGCAGGAAACATTGGATTTCGGGAGAAGCCTCCACCAAGAAAGCGCTGATACAATACCAGTCTATTCTAAAACCCGATAAATCCTGTTGCAACAAAGCTGGGCAGATGTGCAAGTGAATTCCAGAACTATGCGCGAAACAAGTGGGCCTTTGGAAACATCATTCTATTGCCGAGGTGCGTGTGTGTGTGTGCGCCTGCGTGCACGCAGAGGGGGCAGGGGGGTGGTATTATGGCTGTTTTGTTGTTGTATGGATGACATAACAGGAATGTGGACATTTCCACGTGCTGACCATTGGCCCCAGCAGCAGTCTATCATCTGGCTGAGCCCTC
>NW_011494606.1:2709236-2732330 GCF_000754665.1 Bison bison bison
GCCCTCTGACCTCTGGATGTGTCTGGGAACCACTGTCTGCTAAGCCTCCCGTCTCCACCTCTGACCTCCAAACCCTCTTCAAGGCCTGCCCCAGGCCGGTCTGAGCTGCTGCAGCACCACTGCCAAGGCACGGTGCTCACAGCACAGCTCACATCCCACCAGGGATGAAAACCCATCTCTCCCTCACAGCACTGACCACACGGCATTCCACAGAGCGAGCATGTGTCTGAAAAACCAACTGCTGGATGCCCTGGATGGATGACTGGAAAAGTACCCCCAGGGACTCGTGATGCGCAGCAAACACGTGGAACTACCATTCCTGAGCGAGTGGCGATGCTTCCTGGGCTTGCAGGTGGTCAGTAGGTACGCGCAGGCAGGGTCTCTGTCACACCCATCTGGCTCCAAGAGCCACAGAGAGGTCATATGTTCTGCCATTTCCCCCATAAACACTATGGAACAAGAAGGCGGTTTTCCGGAATGTGTTCCTTTGAAGTAAATTCCACGATTGTTGTTGCTTAGTCACTAAGTCGTGTCCGACTCTATGCACCCCCATGGACTGTAGCCCGCCAGGCCCCTCTGTCCATGGGATTCTCCAGACAAAAATACTGCAGTGGGTTGCCATTCCTTCTCCAGGGGATCTTCCTGACCCAGGGATCAAACCTGCATCTCCTGCATTGCAGGTGGATTCTTTATCACTGAGCCACATGGGAAGCTCCCAGCTCTCATGTGGAATTTACCTAAAGGACATGTATTATGTGGGAATGAAGGCCATTCGGACCACACTACTCTGGGAAGCATGTGGATAACTAAAGCACAACTCATGAGCTCCATGGTCTCTTTTGCGCTCAGGAAAAGAGGTGGTTCTTGGCCTCCTAGTCATTCCACAGACTGATACAGCAGGTGGGAGAGGCAGGGGTGGGCCTGGGGAATGCAGGGGAGAAGGCACGGAGAGGAACCTTGGAAAAGGCACTGAAGTTGGTATCATAGATGCCTAAACAGAAGGAACCTAGGGAACTTCGTCTCAGGGGCCCCTGCTTAAGGGCCAAGACTGGCCCAAGGCCACACAGCAAGCCTGTGAAGCTGGGCCTCCAGACAGGCCTCACCTGCCTCCACTGCTTCCCCTGCAGTTAATCAGGACCAAGTCTCTCCCCACACACGCATGAGCCCTCCTCCTCAGACACCGAAGACACAGACAGAGAATGAAAACAGAGGGGACGGGTCTTGTAAGAGCAGGGATCCACCAGCACGTGGGAAGGAGAGAAGACAAGACGCGAAGGAAGCTGGACGGGCCCACAGGGGGACGTCCCACTCTATCCTTGGCTCCAAGCATGTGGCATTTGCTTCTTTTTCCCTTCCTGTTCCCCGAGCCCCCATTGAGCCCCACAGGACACAGTGGCTGAGCCCATAGAACTGTCTTCCTGTGAAGTTTACTGTCCTTCCTGAGCACAAGGCCAGTCCTCTGAAGGACACACGAGGAGCCTCCGATCCCCCACCTCTGGATGGCTCTTCCAGCCTCTGTCCCCCTCCCCTGCCAGCTGCACAGGCTCTGGCGACTCTGAAGCTCCTTGCTGTCTCCCAGTGCCGTCCATCCTCGCCAGGCCCTCACCCCTGTTCAGGCTCTCGGCTCTGTCCAAAACGCCCTTCCCTCTTCTCCAGCTAAAGTGTTCAACCTTCCTCAATGCTTGATTCTAAGGCTGCTTCACAGAACCCTGGCTATCCAAGCAGGTGTCGTTTCGTATTATCATTATTTGCGATGTTATATGCTATGTTATATGTTATGTTATGTAGCATGTAATGCTACATGCTTTTTTTTTTTAAAAAAAAACAAACCCTTTCCTCTGGCCCTTAAAGGAAATGTTGACTCAGTCTAGACATTTTGGAGGTCTGCAGTCTGCTGCTCATACTCCACGGGGCACTCTATGAGGACAAGGGCTGAACCGCACTCATCTCCACATTCCCCCAGAGAGGGTTTACCCCCCCTCACACCCCAGGCCTTCCCACCAGATGAAGCAACACAAAACCCAGTCTTGAGACTGAGCCTGCAAACGAGACTCACCCCATGGAAAGCAGCTCCACGCTGCCCACCTGCCTCAGGACAGGTGAGGGGAAGGCAAGTTGGGGCAAGCATTCCCGATGCTGTTTAAGGCTCCACTCTCTGACTTTTAAAGAAAAGCAGCTTGTCAAGTTTGGAAAATCTGCCTACCTCTGGGTCCCACAAAACCCAGTGTCCCCCAAAGAAAGCTGGAGCCAAAATGACTGTGGGGAAGTTGCAGAAGCGTACCTCGCCACCCCGACCCCTGTGGTTTTCTCCTGGGGAGGGAAGAGCGACGGCTGCCAGGAGTAAGAATGCTGCAAGGCCAGGGCTCAGGAGAGGCACAGGCTGGGGGCATGGGTGGCCAGGACCGCCAGCCTTCCTTGGCGCTCTTGCTAACCCACCATGGAAGGCCCCCAGCGCCTGGCACTGTCTACACAGAAATGTTACCCCAACGCCGTCATTCGAGAGGTTTCCGAAGTCATTTTGGGTAGTTTGTTTTTTTACCAAGAGCTGAATAATCTAGAGTAGTTATCCTAAAAAATGCCCGTTGTACTCACACCCCAGTGAGCTTCCTTGAGTGAAAGGAAAAAAAAAAAAAAATAGAATTAGAGCCAGTGAGCTGGGCATGATTCATGGCCATCATGCTTCCCCTGGGGATGTGTCAGACATTTGAATGTCGTCTGTCGTGCATCACACACACGCATATCTTGTTGTACTTTGCTTTATTGTGGCTTTTTGCAAATTGAAGGTTTGTGGTAACTCTGTGTTGACAGATGATAGCATTTTTTTTAGCAGTAGCGTATTTTTAAATTAAGATGTGTACACTGTTTCCTTAGACATAATGCTCTTGCACACTGAATAGACTATAGTGTACATTCCACTTTTACACGCACTGGGAAACCAGAAAGTTCAGTGACTTGCCTACTGCAAAGTTGATATCTTTGCAGTATCTCTGAGGTGTGTCTGTGTCCAGAGGCAGGCCCCTCTCAGCTCCTATTAGCAGACCACCTGTTTATGGAGTGCCTCCTCCGGGCCAGGCTTGTGCCAAGTGTTCTGGATATACTACACCCATTTCACAGGATAGCTGTGTTGACCCCATTTTTATTTTTCTTTTTGGCCAAAGCCACATGGCTTGTAGAATCTTAGTTCTGCAACCAGGAATTGAGCCCAGTCCACAGAAGTGAAAGGGCCATGTTTTAGCCACTGAACTGCCAAGGAACTCCCTTGACCCCATTTTATAGATAAGCAAACTGAAGTTCAAGGAGGGTAAGTGACTCGTTCAGCAACAGTTTGCAGGGCAGAGTATGGGACCCCCTTGTTCAAAAATCAGTAAGTATTTCAAAACAACAACAGCAGGGCATTAGACAAGTTTGAAGCCCTCTTGATCATGGGGCCCTGAGCACCTGCGCAGGCTGTGTGCCTGTGAAGCTGGTCCCGCCCGGCCACTGGAAGTCCATCCGGAACTGAGCCCCAGGCTCCCAAGCACCTCTCCCCCTGTCCCCTCCAGCAGTCCAGGGAGCCACGTGCTCCACCACCACCCGTCCCCTCGCCCCATCCCATCCGTGGCAGAGCAGCCGGGTACCTGGAGTAGCAGGAGAGCCAGATGCTAATGATGGTGTTCAGCACAGCCAGGGTCAGGTAGTAGTCATGGAAGGTGGTGCTCACCAGCGTGTCCGGGAAAACATAGGCAGAGTAGGCGATGGCACAGCCTGGAGGAGCAAAACCGGCCTTGGGCAAGAAGCCAGGACTCAGCACTGTCTGGACTCCCTGGGAAGACCACCCCGCCCTGCATCTGGCTGAGCCCCATCACCACACAGACCATGAGCAGTCCTGCACCCCACCCTCGCTATGCCATCATCCCTCCCAGCCTGTATGTCCCCGTCTCTCTTCTCTGCCCACCCAGATCCCACCCTGAGAATTGTTCTGGGAGCCCAGTGCTGCTCCAAGGGCTTGACAGGAATTAACTCACATAATGTTTACAGCCACCCTCGGACATCAGTCCTGCACTGAACCTCATTTTACAGATGAGGAAACAGAAGCACAGAGAGGTTTGGTAACCCACCCAGGGGCACACAGCTGGAAAGTAGCAAAGCCAAGCTTCAAACACAGGCCATGTAGCACCAGTCCCTGCTTTTAACCACATGCTGCGGTCCACGATGACACCCCCGTGTGCTCAGCTTTGCCCTGAGATGATGATACGGGTATTCCTTGCGGAATAATCAACGGTGTTGGGGAGAAAGTGCGGGGAGGGAGAGCCCTTGCTGAGCGGAGGGCTGCCACATCAGGGGGCTGAGGGACAGGTCGGCAAAGAGGCCGAGCACTTGAGGCTAGCCTCGGCGTTTTGTGTGGTTTTAGGTTTTGGAGTTTGTGAGAGAAGGGTTACTGAAGGACCTTTTGGACACCTGGCTGCTGCAGCTTTTACCTGAAAGAACAGGGACCAGCATTGTCCTTTTCAAAGGGGACAGGTGTGTCCAGGGGCCAGGACCAGAGGGCCTCTCCAGGCCGAGGTCCCTCTGGGAGAAGCAGCCACAGATCTGTCAGCTTAGGGCCTAAGGTCAGGGCTAAGGTCACCTGTTATTCAAAGATAAACAGAACTTGGAATCCGAGTTCAAAGCTGAAGCAGGCCTCAAACCACACAAGCTCAGCCTCTGCCTTTGCTCCTATTTGACCATTGAAATCTAGGGAAGCTGAGGGATGTGCCCAGGGTCCCACAGGCAGATAGGGCCAAGGATCGCCACGTCCTGGGACAGCGCTCCCACCTCTACAGGTTGCCTGTGCGATTCCAGCTGGGAACTGCCCCCAGGAGAACAGCCAGACCCTTCTCTCAGCTTGATACCGTGGGAAGGCTCCCACGTGGCCCAGGAGGCACGTGGTCTGTGTCCTGACCGGGCCCTTGGGTGACACAAGAGCGGGGGAGCCCCAGCGCCTGCCAGAACTGCAGTGGGAAGCAGAACTGATGAGAGCCTCCAGGCTCCAGGGTGAGGTGGGAGCTGAGGATGGTGGGCGCGTGGCAAAGGCGCTGGCCCTTTGGAGGTTCCGACAGGTGCTTGAGGGCAGAGGGGGCTCTCCAGGGAACAGGAGCAGGACACAGCATAAGATGCCAGACCAACGAAAGTGAACATCTCCTTTCAGGCAACGGGGGCCACCAAAGGATTTTAAGCAGGGGATTAAAATGGCCGGAGCCTAGTAAAAGCACACGTGCACGGGAGGGCTGAGCAGGAGGGGAGCAGCTGGACACCAGGAAGGAAGCTGAGCAAACGCCACCCTCTAGGGATTGGGGGTTTCCAGCGGGGTCACGGAGGAGGAGAGGTGGCTGCAGACGAGGAGTCCCAGGTGGGCCCCCAGCCTCTCTCAGCTGACTAGACCTTCCTCTCAGGTTTACTGAACACCTCCAAGTCAGACTCTCAGCTACGGACTGGAAAACCAGATGAGGAAGATGCGCGAACTGTCCCTAGGGAGCTGTTCCCAGTGTGGAGTGGAAATGAGGGAATCACTGAGGGAGCTCCAAGGAGGTGGATCCAGGCCTGGGGACTTGAGGAAGCCACAGGCAGGGGCCCTGAGGCTCCCAGGCCCTGGCTCTCCCATTACAAGCTGCGTGATCTGGGTAACTCACCTCTACTGTCCTCATCTATAGCATGGTATAATGATACTCCACAGCCCAGGGCCCTGCTGTCAGGGTGGGTGGCTGGAAGCCAGCCATGGTGGGAGTACATATACCATAGCTATCTGCCATCACCACAGACTGGGACTTCTGTCCCCAGGGAGCTGGTTGTTCAGTATTCGCCAGCACACCTCTGGACAAGTTTCTTTTAAAACCCTCATCAGGCACCTGGGCAGGGGTGACCCTTCTGCAAGCGCACCAGAGCCTGGCGGTGACCCCAGGTCCCAGAGGAAGGGGCAGGTGGCTTGGTCGTGGGGGACAGAAGGCGAGAGCAGGGCCTCACGTACCCAGGCTGAAGAGGTTGACGGCGCCATAGTCCAGGAAGTAGCAGATGTGGCGGGCGTTCCTGGACATGGAGCTGAAGGTGTGTGCACAGCTGGATGCCAAGGGGAACAAGCAGCTGGCGCCCATGTACACGAGCAGAGGCCAGGAGTAGCTGTCATTCAGGATGTCCGTCACTTGCAGGGTGCTCACAAACCTCCACGAGAAGAACCTGGAACACAGGGGTGCACCCTCAACCTTCAGGGTGACTGCTCCTCTTACAGTCCTCACCTGAAAGTCGCCTACCTTCCCTTTCCCTGGGATGACCAGCCCCTATATGGTCCCATTTTGCTGACATGCCAGGAGCAAGGAAGAGTGAGTGGGGTCCTTTATTGTTTGGACATATACAGGAAGGGCAATGGTCCAGTCTGCATACTCTGCATGTGGTGACAGATCCCTCTTACAGCTTCTTGCCCAGGTGACTCTCTACTTTTGGTTTGCATGCTTCCAGGGCCAGGGAGCTCACCACCTCCCAAGACAGTTCTGAGTGTTTGGAAGTTTCACTGAGCTGGCATCTATCTCCCTGGAATTGCTCTCCACTGGATCAGTCCTAGTTCTCCCTATCAGCACCACAGACAACAAACCCATCAAATATCTCACAGCTGTCTTCATAATCCCTCCCCACCTCTCTGAACTTCACATTAAAGAACCTCAGTGCATTCAACCATTCCTCATAGGATCCAGCTTTGGCCTTATTCTCTCCATGGTTGGTCAGGCTTCCCTTGTGGGAAGACCCCTCAAAGAGAAACAACTCCTCTGCTGGAAAGTCTAGAAGGCAACGGGACTATTTTCTCCCCCTTCTTCCATGCTACTCTTCCACTAATATCACCATCTCTTTCACTGAGGGGCCTGGTCCCAAGGCTTGGTCTCAGCCAAGCCTAGACGTCCAGATTCGTCTCTTACAGAAACACAAAACAGATCCACATCAGATCTGCCCAATCTATAACCCAGGTGAGGGGATCTTCCCTGCAGAAGCTGTTCACTTCCACGAACCATTCTTAGAGAGTCAGGCCCCTTTCCCACGAACTCCCCCAGGGAAGGGACTAAAAGCTTTTCATGGGGGAACGGCGGGAGCATCGCTCAATCCTCTGGCTACACTTGTGATCTGTGCCCACACTTGTGATCTGTTCCCTATGCTGTTCTTCAAAACATATCCTTTTATCAGCTCGGGATTATTCCCGAGTCCCACTGCCCTGGGGCATCTTTCTGCTGCTCCCCCAAGCCCTTCCTGCTGCTCCGTGTTGTGCTCTCAGGGCCCTGGCAGTGCAGGGGTGTCGGGCCCCGTGGGGCGCTCCAGCCAGCGTGGCTCAGCTGTAGAATGGCTACGAAGGCACGTACATACAGCAACGAAAGCCCCACCAACAGGGACGGTCAGG
Organism: Bison bison bison; assembly: GCF_000754665.1. Classification (NCBI taxonomy): domain Eukaryota; kingdom Metazoa; phylum Chordata; class Mammalia; order Artiodactyla; family Bovidae; genus Bison; species Bison bison. The sequence goes on from NW_011494606.1 coordinate 2,716,630, forward strand.
CTGGTCCTTTGTAGTGACACAAACTTCAAAACAGCCCAAGTCACCTCTGGTTTATCCAGAAAATGGAACACCGCACAGCTATATGAAAGCCAGAGAGGCTTGCATGGAGGTCAGACAGAGATCAGGAGGCAGAAACAACGGAGGAGCAGAGGGAGGAGAGAAGCAGGCGCTGGGTGCACACACACGTCACGGATGCTCCAGTCTCTAGAAAAGCATCCTGGGAGAATTACAAGCAGCAGGTCACCCCAGCCACACCAGAGAGGACAAGAGGGGCCGCGGGAAGACACCAACTCTATTCCCTTCTGCAGTGCTACAGTGTATTAGCATTTAGACTTTTTACTTAAATTTTGTTGTTGTTTAGTCACTTCAGTCATGTCTGACTCTGTGTGACCCTATGGACTGTAGCCCGCCAGGCTCCTCTGTCCATGATGGGATTTCCCAGGCAAGAATCCTGGAGTGGATTGCCATGTCCTATTCCAGGGGATCTTCCCGACCCAGGGATCGAAACAGTGCTTCCTACATTGGCAAGCAGATTTTACCACTGAGCCTCCAGGAAGCCCTTAGGTAAGTTTGCTGCTGCTGCTGCTAAGTTGCTTCAGTCGTGTCCAAATCTGTGCGACCCCAGAGACGGCAGCCCACCAGGCTCCCCCATCCCTGGGATTCTCCAGGCAAGAACACTGGAGTGGGTTGTCATTTCCTTCTCCAATGCATGAAAGTGAAAAGTGAAAGTGAAGTCTCTCAGTCGTGGCAGACTCTTAGCGACCCCATGGACTGCAGCCCACCAGGCTCCTCCATCCATGGGATTTTCCAGGCAAGAGTACTGGAGTGGGGTGCCATTGCCTTTACTTAAATTTAAAATGACAAAGAGCCTCCTTGAGCAGATCTTGCTGCCTCCCTGGCCAGGCTGCAGGCCCTAGGGCTTCTTTGCAGGTGGTCCCATCCCACAGCAAGCCTGAGCTCTCCCTTCTCTGCCCTTGATGCATCTGGCTCAAGCAGCCTTCTGCACATTTTGGCCTGGGTCTGACTGCTGGCTGGGCAGGCCTCCTTCCTCGGGCCCTTCTCCACCTGCAGCACACCCTGGGGTCCTTCCTACTCTCTCTGGTCCTCCATACAATCGGAAGGGGGAATCCAGAAACTAGCCTGTGCTAGAACTTGCCAAGAGATATAAGCAAGCCACGCCCTTCTCTGGGCCGCATCTGTGTCAGCCGGTGGTGGTGTGAAGGGGCTGGTGGCCTGTGTGACCTCTGAGGTCCTTCCAACTCTCACATATTACGATCCCATCTCTACCCGCCACTCACTATGCCCAGGCACCGGGTGTGCGAAGCTGGTCTTCGGCCCCCATCTTTCTAAACCAGGTCCCTCCTCAGCTCCCTGGCAGTTCCCATCTGTGCGCACGCGCTTGCCAGAGCATTTATTCTCTTGGCTGGCTGTTAAAGTGCTGTCTGACCAAGTGCCTCACAGCGGCTGTGGCCCCAGAATGACTATGAGCATCCACAGCTCTGTGCCCGATGCTTTTTCTCACATCTCCTCTGATAATCCTCGGGGCAACCCTGGGAAAAGTGGTGCCTATCGCTCCTGCTCTGCAGATGGGAACATGCAAAGCCCAGAGAGGTGACTTGTTCAAGCTAGGGAGTGTCAGCCAGGGCTTCTAGAAGACCCAGACTGAATAAGACAATGCTCTCAAATCAGGCCCTGAAGCAGGGAGCAGGGAAAGACTGGGGAGTTGCAGGAGCCCCTCAAATTCTATGGCAATCCATGCCCTAGAGCTCACCCACAACCTCCGGCTCCACACTCGCACCACGGCGGGAGTCGCCCACATTCCAGCACAGAACCTCAGCTTGCCCCACCCCAGCTGTGTTTAATGAAGCCCCGGTTCCCAGGCTCTGCGTGAAACAGCTGGACCAGGGGGCCAGGAGGTACCAGAAGGGCAGCAAGTGCGTCCAGATGTTGAGGGTCTCATTGGTCATTTGAAAAAGGCTGAGGAGGCAGGCAGTGGCGGAACTCTGTGGGTGTCGGTAGCCGAAGAGGATGCCCTGTTCATGGAACACCTGCAGGGGGAGGAGAAAGGGACGCTGAGGTTACACAAGAGGGTGGCCGGAAGGTCTCAGGGGAACGTCCCTGGTAGCATCCACCTTTCTCCCAGGCTGGGCACTTGTCCACTGGAGTCTGGAACACCTGACCCTGGGTCCTTGATCTGTCACGCGGCTTCCCGCTTCCTTCCCATGGTTTCCAAAATCTCGTGTCCTCCCAGGAGCCTGCAGTCAGCTGGAGGAGCAGATTCAAGGCCCCGACTTCCTCTGGGAATCCAGCCTGTCTGTCCATTCCCAGAGGCACTTACTTCTGTCATGAATGTTGCTTAAGAATCTGGTTTTGCACCCTCTGGCTGGGGCCTACAGCCTGGTCTTCGGATGGTTGACATATATGCTGCCTGTCCGAGCCGACAAGCCCTGCATGTCAGGGGCTGGTGGGATGATCTCTGCAGGAGATCCCCCCGGGGCCCAGGGTATATTCACCAGAGCGCTTCACAAAGGCCTTTTGATGAAGACTATGATGGCATCAGCCTGGGCTGCAGGTGGAGGAGAAGGCCCACACAAACACCCCCTGCCTCAGGCAGCCCGCCTGGCAAGGCTCTTGGCAATCACCTCACCCTGGATGAGAAACTTGGACTGGCCAGATAAAATACGGGGTGTCAACCTGCTTGGAGGACTGCATTACAGCCATTTAAAATGGTAATTGTGAGGCCTTCCCTGGCAGTCTAGTAGTTAACAATCCGTCTTCCATTGCAGGGGATACGGGTTCAATTCCTGGTCAGGGAACTAAGATCCCACATGCCTGCTAAAGTCACTTGTCGTGTCTGACTCTGTGTGACCCTACAAACTATAGCCCACCAAGATCCTGTGTCCATGGGATTCTCCAGGCAAGAATACTGGAGTGGGTTACCAAGCTCTCCTCCAGGGGATACTCCCGAACCAGGGATCAAACCCGCATCTCTTATGTCTCCTGCACTGGCAGGTGGGGTCTTTACCACCACACGCTGCGGTGCAACTACGCCCGTGTTCTGCCACTACAGAGCCCACTGCTCTGGAGCCAGCGCCATGACTAGAAAGAAGCTTGTGTGCTGCAACTGAGACCTGACGAAGCCCAAAATAAGTAAATAAATTAATAAGAAAAAAAAAGGTAATTGTGAAGATGATGAGGCATGAGGAACAAAAGCTCAGGATGTAACATTAAGTGAAACAAAAGTGGAATGTCAACTGTATGCCTGCCATGATGCTAAGAACTACAGCAATTTAAGTGCACATGGTGGGATGGAGGCTGGGGGAACATGGGAAAGGAAAGAACTTCATTTGTTGAAGTAGCAGGATTTGCGTTATCAGATCAGGGTGTGATCAGATCAGGGTTTCTCAGTCTTGACAATGCTGACATTTGGGGCCAATTCTTTGTTGTTGCGGGGGGCTGTCATATGCATTGTCAGTAGTATCTGTGGCCTCTCCCTATGAGATGCCAAGAGTACCCACCACGCCCCCCGTCCAAGCTGTGACAACCAAACATATCTCCCAAACTTGCCATGTCCCCTGGGGCAAAACCTCCCCTAGTTAAGAACCACTGATTTAGCTGAATGTTGCTATAATCCTTGAAAGGTAAATAAAAATGAGTAGATTAATTGAGAAAAATAATAATAATATTAGTAATCATTAGAAAAGGCAGAGGAACCAGAAATCAAATTGCCAACATCTGCTGGATCATGGAAAAAGCAAGAGAGTTCCAGAAAAACATCTATTTCTGCTTTATTGACTATGCCAAAGCCTTTGACTGTGTGGATCACAATAAACTGTGGAAAATTCTGAAAGAGATGGGAATACCAGACCACCTGACCTGCCTCTTGAGAAACCTATATGCAGGTCAGGAAGCAACAGTCAGAACTGGACATGGAACAACAGACTGGTTCTAAATAGGAAAAGGAGTATGTCAAGGCTGCATATTGTCACCCTGCTTATTTAACTTGTATGTAGAGTACATCATGAGAAATGCTGGGCTGGAAGAAGCACAAGCTGGAATCAAGATTGCTGGGAGAAATATCAATAACCTTAGATATGCAGATGACACCACCCTTATGGCAGAAAGTGAAGAGGAACTAAAAAGCCTCTTGATGAAGGTGAAAGAGTAGAGTGAAAAAGTTGGCTTAAAGCTCAACATTCAGAAAACGAAGATCATGGCATCCGGTCCCATCACTTCATGGGAAATATATGGGGAAACAGTGTCAGACTTTATGTTTTTGGGCTCCAAAATCACTGCAGATGGTGACTGCAGCTGTGAAATTAAAAGATGCTTACTCCTTGGAAGAAAAGTTATGACCAACCTAGATAGCATATTCAAAAGCAGAGACATTACTTTGCCAACAAAGGTCCGTCTAGTCAAGGCTATGGTTTTTCCTGTGGTCATGTATGGATGTGAGAGTTGGACTGTGAAGAAAGCTAAGTGCTGAAGAACTGATGCTTTTGAACTGTGGTGTTGGAGAAGACTCTTGAGAGTTCCTTGGACTGCAAGGAGATCCAACCAGTCCATTCTAAAGGAGATCAGCCCTGGGATTTCTTTGGAAGGAATGATGCTGAAGCTGAAACTCCAGTACTTTGGCCACCTCATGTGAAGAGTTGACTTATTGGAAAATACCCTGATGCTGGGAGGGATTCGGGGCAGGATGAGAAGGGGACGACAGAGGATGAGATGGCTGGATTGCACCACTGACTCGATAGACATGAGTTTGGGTAAACTCCAGGAATTGGTGATGGACAGGGAGGCCTGGAGTGCTGCCATTCATGGGGTCACAAAGAGTCAAACACGACTGAGCGACTGAACTGAACTGACTGAATGTAAATCATTTATATGACCAACCTAGACAGCATATTAAAAAGTAGAGACATTACTTTGCCAACAAAGGTCCGTCTAGTCAAGGCTATGGTTTTTCCAGTGGTCATGTATGGATGTAAGAGTTGGACTATAAAGAAGGCTGAGTACCAAAGAATTGGTGCTTTTGAACTGTGGTGTTGGAGAAGCCTCTTGAGAATCTCTTGGACTGCAAGAAGATCCAACCAGTCCATCCTAAAGGAAATCAGTCCTGAATATTCATTGGAAGGACTGATGCTGAAGCTGAAACTCCAATACTTTAGCCACCTGATGCAAAGAATTGACTCATTTGAAAAGACCCTGATACGGGGAAACATTGAAGGCAGGAAGAGAAGGGGACAACAGAGAATGAGATGGTTCGATGGCATCACCGACTCAATGGAGATGAGTTTGAGTTGACTCCGGGAGTTGGTGATGAACAGGGAGACCTGGTGTGCTGCAGTTCACGGGGTCTCAAAGAGTCAGACATAACTGAGCAACTGAACTGAACCAACTGTAAATCAAGTCATGATAAATTTTAAAGGTTTCCATCTGGTTTTCTAGGGCTGTGGGAGGAATGGAAGGCTGGGAGAATTCCAACCTAAATATTGATTTCCCATCTGGGTTACCAACTTCTTAGTTTAAGAGAGAACTTTGATTCAAAAATATACAATACTTGTAATGACCTATAGTGGAAAAGAATATGGAAAAGAATACACATGTATGTAAATATAGATGTATGTTTCAGGTGTACAGCAAAGTGCACACCTTGCTTTATACTCTGTTGTATACCTTTGCTTTATACTTGCTTATACAATTTGCTATACACCTGAAACACGACAACGCTGTAAATCAACTATACTTCTATTTTCCAAAATGGCTTAAAAAATAATAAAGAATTTTTTTAAAAATACAAGAACAAACAATGTATCATAACCTATACTACCTCTTGAGATTCTGAGTCAAGTGGTCTCTTGGAGGAGTGGAGAAAGCAGGGAGATATCCGTAAAGAGTCGAATCTGGGCCCGTGAGGTGCTAAATGACTTTAAGCTGGGCCACAGCTCTCAGCGTTCAGTGTCCTCATCTATGAAATGGGTGACATTAGCTTACCAGATGGCGAGGGCATTCCCATCTTGGTTCACTTCTGGGTGAAACTGGTCAACTAGGGAGAGGGGACAAACGAAGTTGGTTCAAGGTCCAGTGAAGAAGTACTGTTTGAATTAGGTTTGGGTTTTAGCTTATTTTTTGATTAGCTAAAGTCAAAAACTTTAGGTTTTGATTCACCGTGGTTTCTGCCGACATTCCCAGATTACAGTGGACAGCCTTCTCTAATGGGCAGCAGAGTCTCAGCTTGCAGCGGTCTGCCCACCAGGGCTGCTGTTCAGTTCAGTTCAGTTCAGTTGCTCAGTTGTGTCTGACTCTTCGTGACCCCACAGACCACAGCATGCCAGGCCTCCCTGTCCGTCACCAACTCCCGGAGTCTACTCAAACTCATCTCCATTGAGTCAGTGATGCCATCCAACCATCTCATCCTCTGCTGTCCCCTTCTCCTCCTCCCTTCAATCTTTCCCAGCATCAGGGTCTTTTCAAATGAGTCAGCTCTTTGCATCAGGTGGCCAGAGTATTGGAGTTTCAGCTTAACTATCAGTCCTTCCAGTGAACACTCAGGACTGATCTCCTTTAGGATGGACTGCTTGGATCTCCTTACAGCCCAAGGGACTCTCAAGAGTCTTCTCCAGCACCACAGTTCAAAAGCATCAATTCTTTGGCGCTCAGCTTTCTTCATAGTCCAACTCTCACATCCATACATGACTACTGGAAAAACCATAGCCTTGACAAGATGGACCTTTGTTAGTAATGTCTCTGCTTTTGAATATGCTATCTAGGTTGGTCATAACTTTCCTTCCAAGGAGTAAGCGTCTTTTAATTTCATGGCTGCAGTCACCATCTGCAGTGATTTTGGAGCCCAGAAAAATAAAGTCTGACACTGTTTCCACTGTTGCCCCATCTATTTCCCATGAAGTGATAGGACCAGATGCCATGATCTTCGTTTTCTGAATGTTGAGCTTTAAACCAACCTTTTCACTCTCCTATTTCACTTTCATCAAGAGGCTCTTTAGTTCCTCACTTTCTGCCATGCGGGTAGTGTCATCTGCATATCTGAGGTTATTGATATTTCTCCGGGCAATCTTGATTCCAGCTTGTGTTTCTTCCAGCCCAGCATTTCTCATGACGTACTCTGCATATAACTTAAATAAGCAGGGTGACAATATACAGCCTAGATGTACTCCTTTTCCTATTTGGAACCAGTCTGTTCCATGTCAAGTTCTAACTGTTGCTTCCTGACCTACATACAGATTTCTCAAGAGGCAGGTCAGGTGGTCTGGTATTCCCATCTCTTGAAGAATTTTCCACAGTTTATTGTGATCCACACAGTCAAAGGCTTTGGCATAGTCAATAAAGCAGAAATAGATGTTTTTCTGGAACTCTCTTGCTTTTTCCATGATCCAGTGGATGTTGGCAATTTGATCTCTGGTTCCTCTGCCTTTTCGAAAACCAGCTTGAATATCTGGAAGTTCACAGTTCACGTATTGCTGAAGACTGGCTTGGAGAATTTTGAGCATTACTTTACTAGCATGTGAGATGAGTGCAATTGTGAGGTATTTTGAGCATTCTTTGGCATTGCCCTTCTTTGCAATTGGAATGAAAACTGACCTTTTCCAGTCCTGTGGCCACTGCTGAGTTTTCCAAATTTGCTGACATATTGAGTGCAGCACTTTCACAGCATCATCTTTTAGGATTTGAAATTGCTCAGCTGGAATTCCATCACCTCCACTAGCTTTGTTTGTAGTGAGGCTTCCTAAGGCCCACTTGACTTCACATGCCAGGATGTCTGGCTCTAGGTGAGTGATCACACCATCGTGAAGATCTTTTTTTGTACAGTTCTGTGTATTCTTGTCATCTCTTCTTAATATCTTCTGCTTCTGTTAGGTCCCTACCATTTCTGTCCTTTATTGAGACCATCTTTGCATGAAATGTTCCCTTGGTGTCTCTTATTTTCTTGAAGAGATCTCCAGTCTTTCCCATTCTATTGTTTTCCTCTATTTCTTTGCACTGATCACTGAGGAAAGCTTTGTTATCTCTCCTTGCTATCCTTTGGAACTCTGCATTCAAATAGGTATATCTTTCCTTTTTTCCGTTGCTTTTTGCTTCTCTTCTTTTCACAGCTGTTTGTAAGGCCTCCCCAGACAGCCATGTTGCTTTTTTGCATTTCTTTTTCTTGGGGATGGTCTTGGTCCCTGTCTCCTGTACAGTGTTACGAACCTCCGACCATAGTTCATCAGGCACTCTGTCTATCAGATCTAGTCCTTAAATCTATTTCTCACTTCCACTGTATAGTCATAAGGGATTTGATTTAGGTCATACCTGAACGGTCTAGTGGTTTTCCCCACTTTCTTCAATTTCAGTATGAATTTGGCAATAAGGAGTTCATGATCTGAGCCACAGTCAGCTCCCAGGCTTGTTTTTGCCGACTGTATAGAGCTTCTCAGGGAGAAGGCAATGGCAACCCACTCCAGTATTCTTGCCTGGAGAATCCCAGGGACGGGGGAGCCTGGTGGGCTGCCATCTATGGGGTTGCACAGAGTTGGACGTGACTGAAGTGACTTAGCAGCAGCAGCATAGAGCTTCTCCATATTTGGCTGTAAAGAATATAATCAATCTGATTTCAGTGTTGGCCATCTGGTGATGTCCATGCTGACAAGGAGGCAAATGGGCCAATGGCCTCAGCCTTTGATCCATGTGGGGATGGCGCCTGCGTGGTGGGCGTGGAACGCCCCCAACAGAAACTGTGGGTCTACCATTCTACTTCTCATGTTTCTTGCTTTCTTCCTTAATTTTTTTTTTTTTTTTTATTAAAGCATTGGCCGCTTGTTGAAATACAAGGGCTCCAGAAAGGAGCAATTGATACTCATTACTCACTCCTTCATATGAGTAAGTTTAGCAGATCTCACACAGCAGGAGATCTTATGACAAGGGGCCTGCGGAACCTTGGGCAAGCGGGGATGGCGCACGGGGAGGAAGCAAGGCAGGTCTGCGAGACAGCTTAGACACAGTGATGGCTGCAGCTGGACGGTGGCTACGAGACTCAGAGGGGGAGGAAGCAAGGCAGGTCTGCAGGACAGCTTAGACACAGTGATGGCTGCAGCTGGACGGTGGCTACGAGACTCAGAGGGGGAGGAAGCAAGGCAGGTCTGCGGGACAGCTTAGACACAGTGATGGCTGCAGCTGGACGGTGGCTACGAGACTCAGAGGGGGAGGAAGCAAGGCAGGTCTGCGGGACAGCTTAGACACAGTGATGGCTGCAGCTGGACGGTGGCTACGAGACTCAGAGGGGGAGGAAGCAAGGCAGGTCTGCGGGACAGCTTAGACACAGTGATGGCTGCAGCTGGACGGTGGCTACGAGACTCAGAGGGGGAGGAAGCAAGGCAGGTCTGCGGGACAGCTTAGACACAGTGATGGCTGCAGCTGGACGGTGGCTACGAGACCCAGAGGGGAGGTCACCTATACTTTGTCCACAGTGACTCAGGGTACACTATTGTCCTTCTCTCTTTGGACCCTGCATTCTAGGAGGCAAGAGAGGATGCTGACAGAGTCAAAAGCCAGAGAGGAACAGAGGGGCTGGGAAATTCACACACTGGACAACTTGACCGCATTTAAGCATCTGGCCCCAGACCTGGAGAAGATGCCTTACGGCAAGGCTAGGGTTAGGCCCAGATTAAAAGAACCTGCTTCCCACTACTCATAAAAGCCAAAACATGTAGACAAGCTACATGTCCACTGGCAGATGAATGGAGAGCAGATAAAGAAGATGTGGCACAGACACACAACGGAGTATCACTCAGCCATAAGAAAGAACAAAATAATGCCAGAACCAGAGATTACCATACTGAGTGAGAAGTCAGAAGGAGAAAGGTAAATACCATGTGATATCACTAATATGTGAAATCTAAACTATGACACAACTGACTCACAGACAGGAACAGACTTGTGGTTGCAAAGGGGAAGGGATGGGGAGAGGGATGGACTGGGAATCTGGGGTTGGTGGTTACAAATTATTACATTTAGAATGGATAAACAAGGTCCTACTGTATAGGACAGAGAACTATAATCTCCTGGGATAAACCATAATGGAAAAGAATATAAAAAATGCATAAATGTGTATAGCTGAGTCACTTTGTTGTATAGCAGAGATTAGTGCAACACAGCAAATCAACTACACTGCAATTTTTAAAAAAGAAAAGGAAAAAAGCCTGCTTCCCTCTTACCATTCATGTAACCATACATGGATAAAAAGCCCATTAACCACACCACAGGGGTGGGATTGAAAGCAGATCTCAAGAAAAGAAAAAAAAGAAGTCCAAATGGATACAGGATGAAAAAAAGAAAGGAAGGGAGCCACTCTGTCAAAAAACAGCAACATCTGACCTGCCCTTCTGAACGCAGAGTTAAAAAGAATAGCAAGGAGAGATAAGAAAGCCTTCCTAAGTGAACAGTGAGAAGAAATAGAGGAAAACAATAGAGTGAAAAAGACTAGAGATCTCTTCAAGAAAATTAGAGATACCAAGGGAACATTTCACGCAAAGATGGGCACAATAAAAGACAGAAATGGTATGGACCTAACAGAAGCAGAAGATATTAAGAAAAGGTCACGAGAATACACAGAAGAACTATACAGAAAAGATCTTAATGACCCAGATAATCACAATGGTGTCATCACTCACCTACAGTCAGACATTCTGGAATGCAAAGTCAAGTGGGCCTTAGGAAGCACCACTACGAACAAAGCTAGTGGAGGCGATGGAATTCCAGCTGAGCAATTTCAAATCCTAAAAGATGATGCTGTGAAAGTGCTGCACTCAATATGTCAGCAAATTTGGAAAACTCAGCAGTGGCCACAGGACTGGAAAAGATCAGTTTTCATTCCAATTGCAAAGAAGGGCAATGCCAAAGAAAGTTCAAACTACTACACAATTGCACTCATTTCACAAGCTAGCAAGGTAGTGCTCAAAATACTTCAAGCTAACAGTATGTGAACCGAGAATGTCCAGATGTTCAAGCTGGATTTAGAAAAGGCAGAGGAACCAGAGATCAAATTGCTGACATCCATTGGCATGATCCATTGGATCACAGAAAAAGCAAGAGAATTCCAGAAAAACATCTACTTCTGCTTCACTGACTATGCTAAAGCCTTTGACTGGTCATAATAAACTATGGAAAATTCTTAAAGAGATGAGGATATTAGACCACCTTACCTGCCTCCTGAGAAACCTGTATGCAGGTCAATAAGCAACAGTTAGAACCGGACACAGAACAATGGACCGGTTCCAAACTGGGAAAGGAGTACATCCAGGCTGTATATGTTGTCACCCTGCTTATTTTACCTTCTATGCAAAGTAGATCATGCGAAATACCAGGCTGGATAAAGCACAAGCTGGAATCAGGATTGCTGGGAGAAATATCAACAACCTCAGATATGCAGATGATATCACCCTTATGGCAGAAAGCAAAGAGGAACTAAAGAGCCTCTTGATGAAGGTGAAAGAGGAGAGCGTAAAAGCTGCCTTAAAACTCAACAGTCAAAAAACTAAGATCATGGCATCTGGTCCGATCACTTCATGGCAAATAGATAGGGAAACAATGGAAACAACGAGAGACTTTATTTTCTTGGGCTCCCAAATCATTGCAGATGATGACTGCAGCCATGAAATTAAAAGATGCTTGCTCCTTGGAAGAAAAGCTGTGACAAACCTAGACAGTGTATTGAAAAGCAGAGCCATTACTTTGCTGACATAGGTCCATATAATGAAAGCTATGGTTTTTCCAGGAGTCATGTACGGATGTAAGAGTTGGACCATAAAAAGGCTGAGTGTCGAAGAACTGATGCTTTCGAACTATGGTGCTGGAGAAGACTCTTGAGAGTCCCTTGGACTTCAAGGAGATAAAACCAGTTAATCCTAAAGAAAATCAGTCCTAAATACTCATTGGAAGGACTGATGCTGAAGCTCCAATACTTTGGCCACCATCATGCAAAGATCTGACTCCTTGGAAAAGACAGTGATGCTGGGAAAGAGTGGGGGCAGGAAAAGAAGGGGACGACAGAGAACGAGATGGTTGGATGGCATCACCGACTCAATGGACATGAGTTTGAGCAGACTCCAGGAGATGGTGAAGGACAAGTAAGCCTGGAGTGCTGCAGTCCACGGAGTCTCAAAGAGTTGGACACAACTGAGTGACTGAACAAGCTGCCTCTGCCTCCCCAATTTGACCTTCCACCCACTAGGTGGCGCTGTTAGGTCCACTCCAGCTCTGAACCCCTCCAAGCACAGGGAGACAAGTTCTCTCCATAATCTGGCTCCAGCCTCAGCAAAGCACTTTGCATAGAGTAGATCCTCACAGAACAGATATCAGAAAGTCACATCTAACTCTTGTGAGCCCATGGACTGTAGCCCACAAGGCTCCTCTGTCCCTAGGATTTACATGCTACATAAATCTGAACAACAAAACATTTGAAAACAATTTTGCATTCATGCCTAGTTTGACCCCCAAAGGCAAGCCACAGTCATTGCCTTAATGCTCTGTAATGGGCCTCATTTCTAAGCAGCCCTGAGTTAGCAGAAGCTGGCTTATTTGCACAGCAGAATTGATTCGACTCCACCTTGCCTCCCTGGTTGCAGGCCAACCAATTTAGAGTGAAATGAAATCAAATTGTGTGCAGCCTATAATTTAGGAGTGAGAACCCCCAGGCAGCCAGGTGGAAGGGCACGTCAGTGGGTTTTCCGCTTAGTGCCTGCCACACATTGGGCTTCCAAGAAAGGCCCTGTGCACCTGCCAGCTGATGCCTGAAATTCCACTGTGACTATTTCAAACCTTTGGTGTTTCCAGCTATTAAACTGCAAATCACCTGGGGAAAATAATCGAACCTGGCTAGCGGTAAATAAGAGTGGATTTTGATGGCAAAGCGGAGAAGCTGTCAGAGTGGGGTTATCAGGCCACAGGCCTTTGTGTGGTAATCTGAATTTTTCGTCTAGATCTCACTGAATCCTCATGGCCTAGTGAGGGACAGTTTTTTCCTGTCCCCATTTCACAGAAAAGGAAACTAAGGTCCAGGGAGGTGAAGGCATTTAATCAAGATCCCAGAATTAGTGGGGGCAAAGCTGAGACATTAGACCTTGTGTCCTGGTCTTTCACATGATCCTCCCTGCCACTCTGGAGGACTCACTGGAGATGAAGCTTTCCCCTCTCAGCCTGCAGTGTGATTGTGGACAGTCACACACTTCTCTGAACCTTAGTTGTTTCTCTTTAAAGTGTTATTGTTCTGAACTGTATCTCCCATAACACTAGACAGTGTGTTGAAAAGCAGAAATATTACTCTGTCGACAAAGGTCCATATAGTTAAGGCTATGGTCTTCCCAGTGGTCACGTACGGTTGTGATAGCTGGACCATAAAGAAGGCAGAGTGCCAAAGAATTGATGCCTTTGAACTGTAGTGCTGGAGAAGACTCCTGAAAGTCCCCTGGACGGCAAGGGGATCAAACCAGTCAATCTTAATGGAAATAGACCCTGAATAGTCACTGGAAGGACTGATGCTGAAGCTGAAGCTCCAGTATTTTGGTCATCTGCTGGGAATAGATGACTCATTAGAAAAGTCCTTGATGCTGGGAAAGATGGAGGGCAGAAGGAGAAGAGGGCATTAGAGGATGAGTCGGCTGGATGGCTGCTCCAATGCAATGAACACGAACTTGAGCAAGTTTCAGGAGATGATGAGGGACAGGGAGGCCTGGTGTGCTGCAGTCCATGGGGTCGCAAAGAGTCAGACTCGACTGGGTGACTGAGCAATAACAACAACAAAATTCATATATTGAAGCCCTAACCTCTAGCACCTCAGAATGTAACTGTATTTGGAGACAGTGTTTTTAAATACTTATTTATTTTTATTTATTTGGCTGTACCAGGTCTTAGTTGCAGAATACAAACTTATCTGTGGCATGTGGGATCTAGTTCCCTCCCCACCAGGTATCAAACCCGTGTCCCTGCATAGCAAGGCGGATTCTTAACCTGCTGGACCACCATGAAAGTTCCATGGGGATAGTTTTAAAAGAGGTGATTATGAGGTGATCAAAAGCTTTCCAGACAAGCAAAAGATAAGAGAATTCAGCATCATCAAACCAGCTTTACAACGAATGCTAAAGGAACTTCTCTAGATAGAAAACAAGAGAAGGAAAAGACCCATCTATAGAAAATACCCCAAACAATTAAGAAAACGGTAATAGGATCATGTCGTTGTTGTTGTTGCTCAGTCACCCAGTCGTGTCTGACTCTTTGCGACCCCATGGACTGCAGCACGCCAGGTCTCCCTGTCCCTCACCATCTCCCGAAGCTTGCCCAAGTGTATGTTCATTGCATCGGAGATGCCATCCAGCCATCTCATCCTCTGATGCCTTCTTCTCCTTCTGCCCTCAATCTTTCCCAGCATCAGGGACTTTTCCAATGAGTCTGTTCCCATCAGATGATCAAAATACTGGAGCTTTAGCTTCAGCACCAGTCCTTCCAGTGATTATTCAAGGTTGATTTTCATTAAGATTGACTGGTTTGATCTCCTTGCTGTCCAAGAGACTTTCAGGAATCTTCTCCAGCACTACAGTTCGAAGGCATCGATTCTTTGGCACTCTGCCTTCTTTATGGTCCAGCTCTCCCAACCGTATGTGACCACTGGGAAGACCATAGCCTTGACTACATGGACCTTTGTTGACAGAGTGATGTCTCTGCTTTTCAACACACTAAGTTTGTCATCGCTTTCCTGCCAAGAAGCAATCGTCTTCTGATTTCATGGCTGCAGTCACCATCTGCAGTGATTTTAGAGCCCAAGAAGAGGAAATCTGTCACTACTTCCACCTTGTCCCCTTCTATTTGCCATGAAGTAATGGGACCAGATACCATGATCTTAGTTTTTTTAATATTTACTTTTTTTCTTTTTCTTTTTTTAAATATAAATATATTTATTTTAATGGAGGCTAATTACTTTACAATATTGTATTGGTTTTGCCATACATCAACATGAATCCACCATGGGTTTACACGTGTTCCCCATCCTGAACCCCCTTCCCACCTCCCTCCCCATACCATCCCTCTGGGTCATCCCAGTGCACCAGCCCCAAGCATCCTGTATCATGCATCAAACCTGGACTGGCAATTCATTCCATATATGATATTATACATGTTTCAAGGCCATTCTCTCAAATCATTCCACCCTCGCCTTCTCCCACAGAGTCCAAAAGACTGTTCTATACATCTGTGTCTCTTTTGCTGTCTTGCATACAGGGTTATTGTTACCATCTTTCTAAATTCCATATATATGCATTAGTATAGTGTATTGGTGTTTTTCTTTCTGCCTTACTTCACTCTGTATAATAGGCTCCAGTTTCATCCACCTCATTAGAACTGATTCAAATGTATTCTTTTTAATGGCTGAGTAATACTCCATTGTGTATATGTACCACTGCTTTCTTATCCATTCATTTGCTGATGGACATCTAGGTTGCTTCCATGTCCTGGCTATTATAAACAGTGCTGCGATGAACATTGGGGTACACGTGTCTCTTTCAATTCTGGTTTCCTCAGTGTGTATGCCCAGCAGTGGGATTGCTGGGTCATAAGGCAGTTCTATTTCCAGTTTTTTAAGGCATCTCCACACTGTTCTCCATAGTGGCTGTACTAGTTTGCATTCCCACCAACAGTGTAAGAGGGTTCCCTTTTCT
>NW_011494606.1:2732602-2735263 GCF_000754665.1 Bison bison bison
GTGTCCATAGGTGCGTGGATTTATCTCTGGGCTTTCTATTTTGTTCCATTGATCTATATTTCTGTCTTTGTGCCAGTACCATACTGTCTTGATGACTGTGGCTTTGTAGTAGAGCCTGAAGTCAGGCAGGTTGATTCCTCCAGTTCCATTCTTCTTTCTCAAGATTGCTTTGGCTATTTGAGGTTTTTTTTATTTCCATACAAATTGTGAAATTATTTGTTCTAGCTCTATGAAAAATACCGTTGGTAGCTTGATAGGGCGGAGAAGGCGATGGCACCCCTCTCCAGTACTCTTGCCTGGAAAATCCCATGGATGGAGGAGCCTGGTAGGCTGCAGTCCATGGGGTCACTAAGAGTCGGACACGACTGAGTGACTTCACTTTCACTTTTCACTTTCACGCATTGGAGAAGGAAATGGCAACCCAATCCAGTGTTCTTGCCTGGAGAATCCCAGGGACGGGGGAGCCTGGTGGGCTGCCATCTATGGGGTCACACAGAATCGGACACGACTGAAGTGACTTAGCAGCAGCAGCAGCAGCTTGATAGGGATTGCACTGAATCTATAGATTGCTTTGGGGAGTATACTCATTTTTACTATATTGATTCTTCTGATCCGTGAACTTGGTATATTTCTCCATCTATTAGTGTCCTCTTTGATTTCTTTCACCAGTGTTTTATAGTTTTCTATATATAGGTCTTTAGTTTCTTTAGGTAGATATATTCCTAAGTATTTTATTTTTTTCGTTGCAATGGTGTATGGAATTGTTTCCTTAATTTCTCTATTTTCTCATTATTAGTATATAGGAATGCAAGGGACTTCTGTGTGTTGATTTTATACCCTGCAACTTTACTATATTCATTGATTAGTTCTAGTAATTTTTTGGTGGAGTCTTTAGGGTTTTCTATGTAGAGGATCATGTCATCTGCAAACAGTAAGAGTTTACTTCTTCTTTTCCAATTTGGATTCCTTTTATTTCTTTTTCTGCTCTGATTGCTATGGCTAAAACTTCCAAAACTATGTTGAATAGTAGTGGTGAAAGTGGGCACCCTTGTCTTGTTCCTGACTTTAGGGGAAATGCTTTCAATTTTTTACCATTGAGGATAATGTTTACTGTGGGTTTGTCATATATAGCTTTTATTATGTTGAGGTATGTTCCTTCTATTCCTGCTTTCTGGAGAGTTTTTATCATAAATGGATGTTGTATTTTGTCAACGGCTTTCTCTGCATCTATTGAAATGATCATATGGCTTTTATTTTTCAATTTGTTAATGTGGTGTATTACATTGATTGATTTGTGAATATTGAAGAATCCTTGCATCCCTGGGATAAAGCCCACTTGGTCATGGTGTATGACCTTTTTAATGTGTTGTTGGATTCTGATTGCTAGAATTTTGTTAAGGATTTTTGCATCTATGTTCATCAGTGATATTGGCCTGTAGTTTTCTTTTTTTGTGGCATCTTTGTCAGGTTTTGGTATTAGGGTGATGGTGGCCTCATAGAATGAGTTTTGAAGTTTACCTTCCTCTCCAATTTTCTGGAAGAGTTTGAGTAGGATAGGTGTTAGCTCTTCTCTAAATTTTTGGTAGAATTCAGCTGTGAAGCCATCTGGACCTGGGCTTTTGTTTGCTGGAAGATTTCTGATTACAGTTTCAATTTCTGTGCTTGTGGTGGGTCTGTTAAGATTTTCTATTTTTTCCTGGTTCAGTTTTGGGAAGTTGTACTTTTCTAAGAATTTGTCCATTTCTTCCAAGTTGTCCATTTTATTGGCATATAGTTGCTGATAATAGTCTCTTATGAGTTTTGTATTTCTGTATTGTCTATTGTGATCTCTCCATTTTCATTTCTAACTTTATTGATTTGATTTTTCTCCCTTTGTTTCTTGATGAGTCTGGCTAATGGTTTGTCAATTTTATTCATCCTTTCAAAGAACCAGCTTTTGGCTTTGTTGATTTTTGCTATGGTCTCTTTTGTTTCTTTTGCATTTATTTCTGCCCTAATTTTAAAGATTTCTTTCCTTCTAACCCTGGGGTTCTTCATTTCTTCCTTTTCTAGTTGCTTTAGGTGTAGAGTTAGGTTATTTATTTGACTTTTTTCTTGTTTCTTGAGGTAAGCCTGTATTGCTATGAACCTTCCCCTTAGCACTGCTTTTACAGTGTCCCGCAGGTTTTGGGTTGTTGTGTTTTCATTTTCATTCATTTCTGTGCATATTTTGATTTCTTCTGTGATTTGTTGGTTATTCAGCAGCATGTTGTTCAGCCTCCATATGTTGGAATTTTTAATAGTTTTTCTCCTGTAATTGATATCTAATCTTACTGCATTGTGGTCAGAAAAGATGCTTGAAATGATTTCAATTTTTTTGAATTTACGAAGGCTAGATTTATGGCCCAGGATGTGGTCTATCCTGAAGAAGGTTCCATGTGCACTTGAGAAAAAGGTGAAATTCATTGTTTTGGGGTGAAATGTACTATAGATATCAATTAGGTCTAACTGGTCTATTGTATTGTTTAAAGTTTGTGTTTCCTTGTTAATTTTCTGTTTAGTTGATCTATCCATAGGTGTGAGTGGGGTATTAAAGTCTCCTACTATTATTGTGTTATTGTTAATTTCCCCTTTCATACTTGTTAGCATTTGTCTTACATATTGTGGTGCTCCTATGTTGGG
>NW_011494606.1:2735363-2766916 GCF_000754665.1 Bison bison bison
ATAATTGTTATATCTTCTTCTTGGATTGATCCTTTGATCATTATGTAGTGTCCTTCTTTGTCTCTTTTCACAGCCTTTGTTTTAAAGTCTATTTTATCCGATATGAGTATTGCTACTCCTGCTTTCTTTTGGTCTCTATTTGTGTGGAATATCTTTTTCCAGCCCTTCACTTTCAGTCTGTATGTGTCCCCTGTTTTGAGGTGGGTCTCTTGTAGAAAACATATATAGGAGTCTTGTTTTTGTATCCATTCAGCCAGTCTTTATCTTTTGTTGGGGCATTCAACCCATTTACATTTAAGGTAATTATTGATAAGTATGATCCCATTGCCATTTACTTTATTGTTTGGGGTTCAAGTTTATACATCCTTTTTGTGTTTCCTGTCTAGAGAAGATCCTTTAGCATTTGTTGGAGAGCTGGTTTGGTGGTGCTGAATTCTCTCAGCTTTTGCTTGTCTGTAACGCTTTTGATTTCTCCTTTGTATTTGAATGAGATCCTTGCTGGGTACAGTAATCTGGGCTGTAGGTTATTTTCTTTCATCACTTTAAGTATGCCCTGCCATTCCCTCCTGGCCTCAAGAGTTTCTATTGAAAGATCAGCTGTTATCCTTATGGGAATCCCCTTGTGTGTTATTTGTTGTTTTTCCCTTGCTGCTTTTAATATTTGTTCTTTGTGTTTGATCTTTGTTAATGTGATTAGTATGTGTCTTGGGGTGTTTTGCCTTGGGTTTATCCTGTTTGGGACTCTCTGGGTTTCTTGGACTTGGGTGATTATTTCCTTCCCCATTTTAGGGAAGTTTTCAACTATTATCTCCTCAAGTATTTTCTCATGGTCTTTCTTTTTGTCTTCTTCTTCCGGGACTCCTATGATTCGAATGTTGGGGCATTTAACATTGTCCTGGAGGTCTCTGAGATTGTCCTCATTTCTTTTAATTCATTTTTCTTTTTTCCTCTCTGATTCATTTATTTCTACTATTCTATCTTCTACTTCACTAATCCTATCTTCTGCCTCCATTATTCTATTATTTGTTCCCTCCAGAGTGTTTTTGATCTCATTTATTGCATTATTCATTATATACTGACTCTTTTGTACTTCTTCTAGGTCCTTGTTAAACCTTTCTTGCATCCTCCCAATCCTTGTCTCCAGGCTATTTATCTGTGATTCCATTTTGATTTCAAGATTTTGGATCATTTTCACTATCATTATTTGGAATTCTTTATCAGGTAGATTCCCTATCTCTTCCTCTTTTATTTGGTTTGGTGGGCATTTATCCTGTTCCTTTACCTGCTGGGTACTCCTCTGTCTCTTCATTTGTTTATATTGCTGTGTTTGGGGTGGCCTTTCTGTATTCTGGCAGTTTGTGGAGTTTCCTTGCTGTGGGTGGGGTTGTATGTGTGGCTTGTCAAGGTTTCCTGGTTAGGGAAGCTTGTGTTAGTGTTCTGGTGGGTGGACCTGGATTTCCTCTCTCTGGAGTGCAATGAAGTGTCCAGTAATGAGTTATGAGATGTCAATGGGTTTGGAGTGACTTTGGGCAGCCTGTATATTGTAGCTCAGGGCTCTGTTCCTGTGTTGCTGGAGAATTTTCATGGTATGTCTTGCTCTGGAACTTGTTGGCCCTTGGGTGGTGCTTGGTTTCAGTGTCGGTATGGAGGCATTTGATGAGCTCCTGTCAATTAATGTTCCCTGGAGTCAGGAGTTCTCTGGTGTTCTCAGGATTTGGAGTTAAGCCTTCTGCTTCTGGTTTTCAGTCTTATTTTTACAGTAGCCTCAAGACTTCTCCATCTATACAGCACCATTGATAAAACATCTCCTTTCGAAGACAATGGGCTGCTTTTCTGGGTGCCTGATGTCCTCTGCTGGCATTCAGAAGTTGTTTTGTGGAATTTACTCAGCGTTTAAATATTCTTTTGATGAATTTCTTGGGGAGAAAGTGGTCTCCCCGTCCTATTCCTCTGCCATCTTAGGGCCGCCTCCTTAATATTTAGTCTTAAGCTGGCTCTTTCACTCTCCTTCTTCACCCTCATCAAGAGGCTCTCTAGTTCCTCTTTGCTTTCTGCCATTAGAGTGATATCATCCACATATCTAAGGTTGTTGATGTTTTTCCTGCCTATCTTGATTCTAGCTTATAACTCATCCAGCCCAGCATTTCTCATGATGTGCTCAGGGTATAGGTTAAACAAACAGGGTGACAGGATCATACATATTGATAATTACCTTAAATGTAAGTGGATTAAAAACATCAACCCAAAGACATGGACTGGCTGAGCAGATGAAATGTGCATATATGCACTTCCACTTACCACATCACTCTGCTTGTGTATGTAATTGTTTTATATTGTTAGGTTAATCATGCTTCTATTATGCTTGCAATTATAATTATTTTTTATTTTTTGCCTGGCTATTGATTGTAAAAACTGATAAACATCATTTAGTATTGTGATTATGTAGCTATTACTCACTTAATACCATTGTATCAGGATTGTTCAACAGAAAAATAACATAATTCTGTATCACCAAAACTACCATTTAACAGAAAAACCTGCAATCACTTTTTAAAATACAGATGCATATCAGAATTATCTTCGAATTTTCTAAAAAATACAAATGCCCAGGTATTGTTTTTTTTTCCTCCAAAGCTCCAGATATGTTTCTAATGAGCAGCCATGTTTAAAAACAACTGGACTATATGAGGATCTCTTACTTTTATCTAGTTTGTTTCACTTTTTCTATTTCATATTCAGTCTCCCATTTCACTTAGTTTATGTTTTCCGATTTCTCCAGCTCCTTTTTTTTAATGTTCTTTCTCAAGTCTTTATCAAGTATAGTCGAAAAGCTTCTGTATACTATATAGAAATAATATATATAATATATATTTTTAGAAAACTTAAGAATTTTATCCTAACTAAAACATTTATGGCATTTTGATTCCATTTGTTTGACTTAGTATGAATAGAATGCTAGATCTCTAATTAAAAAAATAGATATGCAACAAGCTACAAAGGTTTACTGTATAGCACAGGGAACAATAGTCAATATTTTATAATAACCTATAATTGAAAGTATTTTCAAAAATAATATATATGTATATGTATAACTGAATCACACAAATAAACAACAACCCAGGATTCTACTTTTTGAAACTTTGTAAGGTTTATCATTTAGCCAGTTTTTCTAATGTCCTATGGAAATCTAATAACAATGTATGAGATATAAAATTTTAAACACATTTGTATAAGATATAAAATTAATATAAATATAAAACTATCATATAAATTATTAATGACATCACTCAAGATGCTTCTATTCTTATTTTTTCCACACTTGATAAAATATTCTCAGAGACCTATTAATATGTCTCACTATGACTATATATTTTTTCTTTTCCCTTATATTTTTTCTGATTTTTGCTTTATGCATCTTTGTTTCTTTGCTGTTAGGTATCTAATCATTTATGATGTCTATCTTTTTTGTGAATTTTACCTTTTATCATTAAAAATATTCATATTTGTTTCATTTAAAAAAAATTTTAAGGGGGAAAAAAAGAGGTGATAAAGTCAAAACAAGAGGGATACTCTAATCTAATTTGTGTCCCTCACAAGAGGAGGAAGTCTGGACATGCAGGGAGGCCCCAGGGATATGCAGGCAGAGGGATGGCCAAGGGAGGTCACCAGAGGAAGGTGGCCCTCTGCAAGCTAAAGAGGGACCTCAGAGAAATCCAACCCTGCTGGCACCTTGATCTTGCACTTCCAGCCTCCAGAACTGTGAGAAAATAAATTTCTACTCACCAGAAATTTAAGCCACCCAGTCTGTGCTACTTTCTATGGCAGCTCAAGCTGACCAAGACAAACTGCGAGTGGTGAGGCTGAGTGACAAAGTCTCTAAGCCAGCGCCTCTCCACTGTCCTTCTGCAGGTGTCTGAGATCACCGAGGTGGTAGGTGGGGCTGGGGCATCTGCGTTTCCAACATGCTCCCAGGGCATGCAGACATCACTGCTATCTCTGGCCTCCAGCCCAGGCTCCTGGCTCAGCATCGTGCTGTCACCTCCCTGCCTGGAATCTAGTTCATCACAGAAGAGGAGGTGCCCTTTAGGTAAGTTAAGATGAAACCAAAGGCAGAGGCATGAAAAGTCAGGGAGGGGACAGTGAGGCACCAGCAAGGAATCTGGTGAGGTGTTGGTGGGCAGAGGCCTGGAGGGAATGGGGAGGGAAGAGAGCAGGCCACAAATTGCTGTGTCAAGTATAACCTGTCATTTAGTGAGTACTGCAAGGTGCCTGACACTGGGTCTGACATCAAGCCACTGTCTCATGCAGAATAGACCGTGGCTGGTCCTGGTAAAAGAAAACACTTAAGTTCTCAACTAGAACTGTAAATCGACCAAATTAATAGCCAACCATTATCGGTATTAAGCAATTACAGGTAAAGGTCAATTTAGAACATTGGGGGCAATGTTCTTTAAAAAATGTGTTCAGTATTCGGTCAAGAATAAAGATGCTTGTCAAACATTCAATGCCATATTTATATAAAATGATGGTAAATTTCTTCTGACCAAACATGTAAGATGGAAACAAAGTAGTGAAAAGAAATGATCATTGTATCTAGGATGGAGGACCCAAAGGATATTAATACTTTAATGAACAATAAAGTGAAAAAAAAAAAAAAGACATATAGTACATTCTTAAAAAGTAAATGTTACTCAGTGCAGGTAGGGTGTACCAGGGTGAGAAGTCCCACTGAATGATGGGCATAATACAGAGTGCTGATCTACAGAAGAAGTGATGAAGTAGAAACAGTGGAGCATTTCGCCAGTATAATAACATATACTATATATATAATAATAACAGTATAATGATACATTCTATCAGTATAATATATAGTCTTTGATCTAAGAGCTAGAAAACCAATTTTAAATTCTAGGCATTGATTTAAAAATCTGCCATGGGCAAGCTTGTGATAGGCAAAACAATGTCCTCTGAAGAATGTCCGTGTCCTAACTGCCAGAACCTGTAAGTATGTTAGGTTACATGGCAAAGGGGAGTTAAGGTCATGGGTGGCATTCAAGTTGCTAATCAGCTGACCTTAAAATAGGGAGATTATCTGGACTATCCAGGTAGGCCTAATGTAATCATGAGGGTCCTTAAAAGTGGAGGAAAGAAGGAGATGTGGCTATGGAAGAGTGGTTGACAACTGCAACACTGCTGGCTTTGAGGATGGAGGAAGTGGGCCGGGAGCCAAGGAATGTGGGTGGTCGCCAGAAGCTGGAAAAGGCAAGAAAACAGATTCTCCCCACCAGGCCTCCACTGACACTTTGGTTTTAGCCTAGTGAGACCCGTGTGAGACTTCTAACCAACAGAACTGTAAGATAATCTATCCTCTTTTTAAGCTATCAAATTTACAGTAATTTGTTATGGTGACAAGAGAAAACTAATACAAGGTCGAATTTGTCCCCAAATCCAAAAACATTCTTAGAACTGGAGATGGTAGCACATGGTTTCTATTTCTTACTATGACAACTGATGCCTTGCTTTGAAATAATTCAAAGATTATATATGACATCCTCTGAAGCTTCCCCAATATGGGACATCTTGCTGAAACATATCAAATCTGACCATAAACTACTCTTATGCATGCAGTGGGAATGCCAAATAAATGTCATTAAACACTTAGATAAAAAGATGACAAAGAAATCAGTGAAACAACAGAAGGTCCTCAAATAGAGCAAATCCCACCTTTTTTGGGGAAATGACGTTAGTTTTGAACCTGAGCTGTCCACAGATATTGCTATGGGATGTGTTTAGCAAAAGCCTCCAAAAAACAGGTTTGGCTATTTCACTTTTAAAGGGATTTAAAATGTATATTTATTATTTTAAATATCTCTAGAACTTTTCTAAAGGAACCACACATGAAATATTCAACAAAAATGATATTTCAATAAAATAAAATTCAAATAAGGACACAAGAATGTCTGTGGACTATGAAAGAGAAGATTCACAAACAATCCTGAAATTGATTCCCACAGAAATTATTTTTCTGGACATTGTTGACTGAAGTATAATGTTAACTGAGCAAGATACTACTTTCAGTTTTTTTATAATAATTTTTTCTTGAAAAAAAGAAAAATCAAGTAACTACTATATAGATACAGATACTGTTTTAAGACAGTGAAAACAGCAACATAATATGATGATGAAATTAAAATATTTAATAATTCTAGCACTCAGTTATAATCATATGAAACTGCATTACAATGTTTGAAACTGATATGCAAAATTTATAGTAATTTCTGATTCTAAAGGTGGCTTTAAGAATATTTTTTGATAATTCCAGTTCCTCTGCCTCAGCAGAGTTGAGTAAAAACTCAACAGAAATTTCTCGCAAATGAAAGTAATTAAAATTTAAAAAAAAATCTAAGAACTATGATTCATGAATAATGATTTAATTTGGCATCACTGTTAATAGAACACAAATTATGTGATAATGTTGATTACAAAGTTATCTCATAATTTTGCTGAAATGAAGGCAAGAAAAATAAATTTTATAGAATAAACATGCAAATTTATGAATTATGTGTATTCAATTCAGTTCAGTCGCTCAGTCATGTCTGATTCTTTGCAACCCCATGAACCGCAGCACGCCAGGCCTCCCTGTCCATCACCAACTCCTGGAGTCCACCCAAATCCATGTCCATTGAGTCGGTGATGCCATCCAACCATCTCATCCTCTGTCGTCCACTTTTCCTCCTGCCCCCAATGTTTCCCAGCATCAGGGTCTTTTCAAATGAGTCAGCCCTTCGCATCAGGTGGCCAAAGTATGGAGTTTCAGCTTCAACATCAGTCCTTCCAATGAACACCCAGGATTGATCTCCTTTAGGATGGACTGGTTGGATCTCCTTGCAGTCCAAGGGACTGCCAAGAGTCTTCTCCAACACCACAGTTCAAAAGCATCAATCTTTGGCACTCAGCTTTCTCTATAGTCCAACTCTCACATCCATACATGACCACTGGAAAAACCATAGCCTTGACTAGACAGACCTTTGTTGACAGAGTAATGTCTCTGCTTTTTAATATGCTATTATACTCATCCAAACATCACTAATTCATCAACATCATATCCAGACATGTACAATAATAATTAAGTTCAGTTGTCTTTGGCATTCTATTGGCATTGTGCTAAGTTGCTTCAGTTGTGTCCAACTCTTTGCAACCCCATGGACTGTAGCCCACAAAGCTCTTCTGTCCATGGATTTCCCAGGCAAGAATAGTGGTATGGGTTGTCACGTCCTCCTCCAGGGGATCTTCCTGACCCAGGGATCGAACTCACATCCTTTAGGTCTCTTGCATTGGCAGGCAGGTTCTTTACCACTAGCACCACCTGGGAATCACAGTTTTACATGTTGTTATTTGTCATTATGAAGGGATGTTTGTCAAGGTAGAATTTATGTAACTACGAGCTTCATTTTGACTTTTATATATTTAGACGTATAGTCTGTGACCTGTATTTATTCTCCTGATTTAGATCCAGCACATGGCAGGGGAAAACCCAGTTTTATTTGCTCATCATGAGAGCACTGAAAGGTAATGACTGTCAAGCCCATTTTACAGATGAGGAAAGTGAAGTTCTATGAGATGGAATTTCCAAAGTCAGAAGAAATAGTAGAAGCAATATGAAAACCCTTGCTAGTTAGACTGAAAAGCCCAGGATGCCTCACTACATCCAGCCTAGTGGAGTCAAGGATTGCTACAAACATTTCATGGATATGCTAGATGTTATAAAAGTTTTCAGAAGGAAGGGATGGCTGGACCCTTGTGATGCAGAAAGGGCCTGGAAGAATAGCTGGGGAACTTCTGGTTCTGGTTGAATGGTGAGTTATATGTCATGAAGATCCTTCAAAGAAAACAATTAAAATGCTACATGAAGCCTGAATCATGTACTGGATAAATGTATTAGCAAGATGGCACAAAGGAAGGAAGCCATAAACCCCTCAAACAAAGGAAATCAGGAACTTATGAGGTAAGCTGCTTTCACCATCAGAGTTTCTGCTGCCAAACTTTGCAAATAAAAGATGAAATCCAAGACCCATCAAAAGCAGGGAATCTAACAGGTGACTTCATCAATAAAACTAGGACTTTAAAGATAAGTGAATGCTGCTGCTGCTGCTGCTAAGTCACTTCAGTCGTGTCCGACTCTGTGCGACCCCATAGACGGCAGCCCACCAGGCTCCCCCGTCCCTGGGATTCTCCAGGCAAGAACACTGGAGTGGGTTGCCATTGCCTTCTCTATAAGTGAATGCAAAATAAATCTTACCAGACAGAACAAGACAGTTACAAAAGTTGTCTCTCTGAAAAAAAAAAAAAAAATTTCTCCCAAGAATTCAGGACCATCAGCTCATCTTTACAGGGGGTCTGTGGTCCAAATCCATACCACCACCGTGGTCCAAGAACTCTCAAGTGGAAAACTTACCATAGTTACAAACAGAAATCAAAGTTTTGTAGTTTCCTCAGGCAAGTAACAAAACAAATGCAAATCCTCTCTGAAGAATTTCTATTTTAATACAAGCATGCACACTCCTGGAAACAAAATGCCATGAATGAGAAACAGCAAAAACAGGAGACAGCAGAAAGACCAAAGAACAGATACTGAAATATAAAATAATTATGTTCAAGTATGTGTAAAGAACTGTGGTGTTGGATAAGACTCTTGAGAGTCCCTTGGACTGCAAGGAGATCCAACCAGTCCATTCTGAAGGAGATCAGCCCTGGGATTTCTTTGGAAGGAATGATGCTAAAGCTGAAACTCCAGTACTTTGGCCACCTCATGCGAAGAGTTGACTCATTGGAAAAGACGCTGATGCTGGGAGGGATTGGGGGCAAGAGGAGAAGGGAGGACAGAGGATGAGATGGCTGGATGGCATCGCTGACTCAATGGACATGAGTTTGAGTGAACTCCAGGAGTTGGTGATGGACAGGGAGGCCTGGTGTGCTGCGATTCATGGGGTCGCAAAGAGTCCGACACGACTTAGCGACTGATCTGATCTGATGTTTAAAGAAAGAGCTAAACATATAAACAATAAACAAGATTTGAAAAGAAGATAATGCAACTTTAAGAAATTAAAAACAAGAACTGAAATAAAAAGTCATTGAAAGGATACTACACCAAGTTGACAGGGAAATCAGCCAACTGAAAGTACATTCAAAGAAACTATCCAGGATGCAGTCAGAGAGATTAAGAAATAGAAGATGTGAAAAAGCAAATAAGAGACATAGCAAAAATTTCTCTGGAAGGAGAAAATACAATGATTCTGATATGATATTTGAAGAGATAACTGGTAAATGTCCATAGCTGTTGTTCAGTCGCTAAGTCGAGTCTGACTCTTTGCAACCCCATAGACTGAAGCACACCAGGCTACCTTGTCTTTCACTATCTCCCAGAGTGTGCTCAAATTCATGTCCACTGAGTAGGTGATGCTATCTAACCATTTCATCCTCTGCCACCCCCTTCTCCTTTGGCTTTCAATCTTACCCAGCATCAGGGGCTTTTCCAATGAGTTGGTTCTTTGCATAGGTGGCCAGAGTATTGGAGTTTCAGCTTCAGCACCAGTCCTTCCAATGAATATTCAGGGTTGAATTCCTTTAGGATGGACTGGTTTGATCTCCTTGAAGTCCAAGAGACTCTCAAGAGTCTTCTTCAGCACCACAATTCAAAAGCACCACATGTCTAGGACTGTAAATGTCTAGAATTGCTGAAAGCCACTAGTCCTCAGATCCACGAAGCAGTGCAGAGTAAAGACAGTTGGTGCTCACCACATACTCTAAGTGCTTTCTTACACGTCTCAGACCTTCTTGTCGTTAGGTTGGGGCCATGTTGACTGTATCTGGTTGCAATTGATTCCAGGCCAGGGCAGTGAAAGAATGATGCCTTCTTGTCATGGACTTGGGATGCAACCCTTCCACTCTTAAGAACTGAGCCACTCATCCCCCAGTGGAAATCACTTTTGGCTGAAAATGGCTACATTGCCCACTTTATGCTCACTGCTAAGGGGCAGCACACCCCCCAAACTAAGGATGGATACAAAGTCCTGGCTTTCTTTTCTCCTTGGGGACAATCCTGAAGGATCAACCCCACTCCAGAGCTCCCTGGGGGATCAGCTGAGGCCTGTGAGGCAACTTCTCCTTCTACCCAAGCCTGCCTCCCCCTCTTACTTAAGTATTGCTCCTCATGAATTCCCCACATGCAGGTCTTTTGCCTCAGAGCCTGTTTCTGAGAAATCCAACCTAAGACATCTCTCTCTCTTCTCCTTCTGTGGTGATGTAGGCGGCCACATGTTCCTGACGGAGCAGCTAGAAGGTGGCCAACCTTTTATTCTCCCGGACACTTCACAGTTCCTCACTGACCACTTAGCTGTGTAATGTTAGCAAGAAATCAACCTTTGCTCTGTTAACACATTACTGACCAGAGACATATTAATACCATGTAAAGACAGCTGGAGTAACCACTAAACTGATAAATTCAGAGAATATATCTAGCATATTAATTATAAAACAAGGGAAGGGAAAAGAGCATGTTCAAAAGGAAAAAAGAAAAGAATGTAAAACTTAAAGAATGCAGGAAAGGGAGGACAACAGAGAAAACAGGACAAATGCACATAAGATGATCAAAATAAATGCCAATATTTCAATACTCATTATAAATATGAACAGACTAAACCATCCCTCTAAATGACACATGTTGCCAAGCAAGATAAAATCCAACTGTACTGTTTGCATGAGACACAATTCAAATATAAGGACAGGGAGAGATTATTAGTCAAAGTCAAGAAAGAAGTAAATCAGACACACAACAAAAACAATAAAGATGGAGTTACTATAGGACTATCAGACAGACGCTAAGACAAAAAGCATTACTAGATATAAAGAGAACCACTTTTAAAAAATAATAAGAACTTTACTTCACCAGGAAGATAAAATTAAGAACTTAGATGGACCTAAAAAACACAGGCTCAAAATATATAAAGCAAAAATTGACTTATCTACATGGAGTAATTCACAAATATGACACCACTGTGGAAGATTTTAACACATTTCAATTATGGATAGCTTAAGCAAGCATAAGTTGCATAAGAAATCAAAATGGAAGTTAGAAATTAATTAGAACTGCATATGTGGACTGCAGTTAAAGCAATACTCAGGGAGAAATATATATATATATATATTTAATTGTTTATATTACGAGGTAAAGTGATTAACTTAAGAAGTTAGAGCGATAATAGCAAAACAAACCCAAAGTAGAAGGAAAATAATAAAAATAACAGAGACATCAGAGATATAAAATACATTATAGAGAGGATCTACCAAGCCCAAATCATCTTCTTTTCAATATTTTTTTAAAAAGACAGACTGGCAAGATTAACCAAGAAGAGAGCATTAAAACAAAGACCACATATTCATGTCACTTGACATAGAAAAAGCATTTCACAAGATCCGATACCCTTTTGTGATCAGAAAATACTCAGTAAAATAATACAGAACTCCTTTAAACCTAAAAGGCCATCTATGAGAAACCCAGAGCTAACATACAATGTAATGCTTTCCTCCCACCATCAGGATGTCCGCTCTCACCACTTCTATTCAATATTGTAGTGGAGCATCTAGGTAAGTCAACTGGACAAGAGAAAAATAAAAACCATCTAAATTAAAATGCAGAAGCAAATCTATCTCCATTTGCAGATGATATAATTTTGACATATAGAAATTTGGAAAGGAGTCACCAAAATACTGTTAGAACTGTAAATACTGTTAATAAATTAATTCAGCAAGCATGTAGGATACGATATATACAAAACTTGGTTTTACTTCTATATCCTAGCAAAGAAAATCTGAAATAAATTTAAGGAAACAATTCCACTTACAACAGTATCAAAACCCACAAAACACTAGACATGAACTTAACAAATCATTTTAATGGTACAATTTTACATACTGAAAACTACAAAACATTGCTGAAAGAAATTAAAGAATACCTAAACAAATGAGAAACGCTGGGCTGGAAGAAGCACAGGCTGGAATCAAGGTTGCTGGGAGAAGTATCAATAGCCTCAGATATGCAGATGACACCACCCTTATGGCAGAAAGTGAAGAGGAACTAAAGAGCCTCTTGACGAAGGTGAAAGAGGAGAGTGAAAAATTTGGCTTAAACCTCAACATTCAGAAAACTAAGATCATGGCATCTGGTCCCATCACTTCATGGGAAATAGACGGGGAAACAGTGGAAACAGTGTCAGACTTTATCTTTTTGGGCTCCAAAATCACTGCAGATGGTGACTGCAGCCATGAAATTAAAAGACGCTTACGCCTTGGAAGGAAAGTTGTGACCAACCTAGACAGCATATTGAAAAGCAGAGACATTACTTTGCCAACAAAGGTCCATCTAGTCAAGGCTATGGTTTTTCCAGTGGTCATGTATGGATGTGAGAGTTGGACTGTGAAGAAAGCTGAGCGCTGAAGAATTGATGCTTTTGAACTGTGGTGTTGGAGAAGACTCTTGAGAGTCCCTTGGACTGCAAGGAGATCCAACCAGTCCATTCTAAAGGAGATCAGTCCTGGGTGTCCTTTGGAAGGAATGATGCTAAAGCTGAAACTCCAATACTTTGGCCACCTCATGCGAAGAGTTGACTCATTGGAAAAGACTCTGATGCTGGGAGGGATTGGGGGCAGGAGGAGAAGGGGACGACAGAGGATGAGATGGCTGGATGGCATCACCGACTCGATGGACGTGAGTTTGGGTGAACTCCGGGAGTTGGTGATGGACAGGGAGGCCTGGCGTGCTACGATTCATGGGGTTGCAAAGAGTTGGACACGACTGAGTGACTGAACTGAACTGAACTGAAACAAATGGAAAGGCAGCCCATGTTCACGGATTTAATTTACTTAATAATATTAAGATGGTAATGCTTCCCAAATTGATCAACAGATTCAAAGGAACCCCTATTAAAATCCTGTGTTTTTTTTTGGCAGAAACTGACAAATAGATCCTAAAATTCATAAGGAAATGCAAGGGACCCTGAAAGTCAAAACAACCTTGAAAAAGAAGATCAGAGTTAAAGGACTCATACTTCCCAATTTCAAAACTCACAACAAAGCACAGTAATCAAGACAATGAGGTACTGACATAAGAATAGACAAACAGATCAATGGAATAAAACTGAGAATCCAGAAATAAACTTTCACATTTACAGTCAATCAATTTTCAATAAAGATGTTAAGATAATTCCTGAAGAAATAATGAACAGTCTTTTCAACAAATGCTGTTGGGACTGCTTGATATCCCATACTGAAAAAAAAAAAGAAAAAGAATAAAGCTGGACCTACAATAACTAACGCGAGTGGTAAAGAACCCATCTGCCGATGAAGGAGACGTGGAGACATGAGAGACAAGGGTTCAGTCCCTGGGTTGGGCAGATCCCCTGGAGGAGCACATGGCAACCTACTCCAGTATTCTTGACTGGCGAATCCCATGGACAGAAGAGCCTGGTGGGCTACAGTCCATAGCATCACACAGAATCGGACACGACTGATGCAATTTGGCACGCAAGCACGATAACTAACACACACACACAGAATGGATCATAGACTTAAATTTTAGGGATAAAACTCTTCAAAGAAAATGTAGGAGTAAATCTTCATGACCTTGGATAAACCAAACGTTTTTTAGATATAACACCCAAAACATAAGCGACAGATGAAAGATAATATTTAGATAATATTAAATTTTAAAACTTTCATGTTTCCAGGGATACCATGAATAACAAGAAAATGCAACACACAGAATGGGAGAAAACATTTTCAAACCATGTATCTGATAAGGGACTTGTGTTCAAAAAAGAACTCACACAACTCAGCAACAAGGACAAATGACCCCACTTAAACATTGGCCAGAGACTCAAATGGACGTTTTCCTGAGAAAGTATACAAATGGCCAATAAGCACGTGAAAAGAGGCTCAATATCACTAATCTTTAGGAAAATTCAAATCAAAACTACAGTGAGATCTCACTTCATATCCATCAGGATGGCTACTATCAAAAAAAAAAAAAACAGAAAATACCAGTCATCTAAATTTAGGGACAGTCTACAAAAAGAAGGAAATTCTGATATACGCAGACATCGTATAACGTCGATAAACTTGAAGACATTATCTCAGTAAAATAAGACAGTCACAAAAAGACAGATACTGTATAATTTCACTTGCACAAAGTACTTAAAGTAGTCAAACCATAAAGACAAAAAGTATTAATGGTAGTAGTCAGAGACTGGCCAGGGGAAAACGGGGAGTTCTTATTTAATGGGTACAGAGTTTCAGTCTTACAAGATAAAAAGGATTATGGAGATGAATGGTAGTGATGGCTGCAAAATGAGGTGAATGTATTTATCACCACAGAATGGTGCACTTAAAAATAGTTAAGATGGTACATTTATGTTAAGCATATTTTGCCACAATAAAAATAAAAGTTACTCCTAGATTTATCATGCGGCCCAGCAGTCCCACTCCTAGGTGTGTACCTAGAGAATTGAAAATATGTCCACGCAAAAACTTGTACACAAATAACTCGTACATAGCATTACTCATAATAACCAAAAAAAAAATGGGAACAACCTAAGTGTTCACCAAGTGATGAATGAATAAACAAACTGGTATATCCATAAATGGAATACTATTCAGCCACAAAAACACATAAAGTACTAATCCATGCCACAGCACATATGAACCTTGAAAACACTATGCTGAGTGAAGAAGGCATTCGCAGAAGGCCACCTACTGCATGGTCCCATTTACATGAAATATCCAGAACAGGCACATCCACAGAGACAAAGTACATTAGTGGTTGCCATCGGCCTAGGAGTGGGGGCAGAGGGAAATGCCTGCTAATTGTACAGATTTCCTTACTAGGGTGATGAAAACATTCTAAAATTGACCGTGGTGATGGTTTTGTACAACATACTTTGTGTGTGTCAACATATTAAAACTCACTGAGCTGTATACTCTTACAGGGAGTATTTTATGGTAGTAGTAGTGCTAGTCACTCAGTCATGTCCAGTTCTCTGCAACCCCACGGCCCGGGCTCCTCTGTCCATTGGATTCTCAAGGCAAGAATACTGGAGTGGGTTGCCGTTTCCTTCTCCAGGGGATCTTCCTGACCCAGGGATCGAACCTGGGTCTCCCACATTGCAGGCAGATTCTTTACCATCCGAGCCACCAGGAAGCCCCATAAATTATATTTTAACAAAACTGTTCAAAAAAAACTTTCAACAGAGAAAATTCAGCTGTAGCATCAAATTGTCCCTTGCACAGTTCCACCGTGTCATTCACACAGAGTAAGAGATAAATGATGCTCCCCTGAGGTGAGCAACATGATGGCCCTGATCAAACAGCTTTAGAGGTAAAGCCTACCAGGCAGTCAGGAACACATAATTCCAATATTATACAATTTTTTCTATAGAATAAAATTGCAACACTCTCCAACTCATCTGTGGTTGGCATCATCTTAATCCCCAGTGCAGGCAAGGGCAGTATAAGAAAGAACAATTACAGGCCAACTCAGTAAATAGATTGAAGGATCTTAGTCAAAAATATCAGCTGGTTACAGCAACAGATTAAAAACATACTCCATCACGACCAAGTAATATTTAAATGCAATGTTGGTTTAACATTAGTAAGTTAATCAATGTAATTAGCCACATTAACAACTTTCAAATGAGTCATATATGACCATCTCAAAAGATATATGATAGAAAAAAGAACTTATTACTGATTAGAGGGGGAAAAATCCTAGGAAATAAGGGATAGAAAGGTATATCCTTAACATGATAAAGGTTATTTAAATATACACACCCAGAGTAAGAGCTAACATTAAGTAACAAAATGCTGAAAGCACTTCTTTGGATTAAAATCAAGAACAATACAAAAGTGCCTGCAATCACAATTCACTTTAATAAAGCTTCTGATTCCCACAGTGGTGATCTAGGCACCCACTTTGAGAAATCCTGGGCTGGAGAAACCAGTTGCTATGAGCTGACCCCTTGCTTCCAGGCGCCCAAGCCCACCCACCCAGCACCACTGATCTGGCTCTGCTGCTGCTCCTTCATAATTAGCCCAACACTCTATTTCATTTTTCTTGGATCGTCACAGTATATCTGTGAGACAGATATTATCTCCATTTCACAGACAAGGACACTGAGTCTTGTCCAAATTCCCACCATAGGTGGCAGAGTACAGTGCGAGGCTGAGAAAAGGTTTGCTTTTCCTCTCTAGAGCCAGCACCTCAGGAACCCTCCTGCCTGTGCCCCTAAATTAAGGTGTCCCGGACAATGTGGTGAGTTTACCTGTAGCCTGGGGGCCAGGGCTATCATTAACAAAAGGTCCTCAATATGACCCAAAATACTCTTGTGTCCTGGCCAAGGGTCATGCCATGTTCCACATGAACTTGCTGTCTAGACTTCCCTGTTTGTCTCTAGGTTGGGTTTGGGTAGGAATCAACACCTAGACATTTATTCCTCTCTGAGCTCTGTGTTCACGTCTTTCAGAGCTCCCTCGTGTACCTAGGTCTGTTTTTAGGCACCAGGGAGACAAAATTATGAGGCATGCACCCGAGTCACACCTCCCACAGGAAGGGAGAACTGTCCTTTCCTGTAAATAAGCCCTTAGCAGGACTGTGCCGGAATCAAGGATGCCAAGAGGTGGTGCCCCACCCCACACTGATGGGTGAGGCTCAGAGAGGGTAGGGAAGTGGCCTAGGCCACACAGCTGGCTAATATATGAAGGGAGAGGCAGCTGTACAGAGCAGCATGCAGAGGTGTCAACCAACAGCTGAAGGGAGAGGGCATCAGCAGCTCCAAGGAGTCAGAAAGGAGGATGGATGAAATGGAGGGGAGGAGATGGAGTAACCTTCTTCAAACAGAGCTCAAGAAAAGAGAATGTCCAATCCAGTGGGGAGACTAGAGAGAGCACCAGTGTGCCTGGAGAAGTGGATTTATGGGTAAAAAACAGTGGAGGGGGTGGATAGGGGTACAGCCAGGGAATACCAGCCAGGGAGCTGGGGAGGGAGTCTATGGGAGGGGCAGCTCAATGCCTCCTCCCAACACACTCCACCACTCCAAGTGTGGAGGGCACAGGAGAGTTGATAATAACAGCCAACATTACTGACTTCATCACATGCCACGTACCTCCCATAGGGTGCCTCACTTAATTTTCACCACTACCCTAGGAAGCAGATTCTAGCACCACCCCATTTTACAGATGCAGAAACTGAGGTTGGGAGATTAAGGTCACTCTGTGGACCAAGTATTGGAACCCAAAGAGCCCACCAAAAGTAAGTTTAACATTTCTATGAAGTCTCTTATTTTAAATATTCATGCAAATTATGCATTTTCTCCTTAATATGCTTGCATCTGAATATTTTTAAGATGTCATTTCTCCTCCCCAACTAAATCCTCAAATAAAACCACCCTCCAGACAGGTAGAGCCACTGTGTTCCCCCTGGGGCCGCATGAACCTTGCACATGATGCTGGGAAGCCAAGTAGTGGATGTGGGAGCCAAAGGAAAGTTTTGAAGGAAACAGATGTGAGACAGGATGTTGGCTCTGCCTCTGACTAATGCCATTGTACTGAAAAGAAAACTGTCACCTCCATCATTTATGGAAAACTGGACAGAAGACAGATCATCTTCAGCCTCAGGGGCCATCTGGGTCCTTATCCTCAGAACCCCCATACATTCAGAACCCCAGCAGGTGACCCAAGGTCTCCCATGAGAACACTTTCTCTCTTGCATTTCTTTCCTGGGCACAGTCTTGAACCCAGCCTTGACCAAAACTCCCAGGAAGACATCCAAGAAGATACCTATAACCTCTGCCCCAAGAATCCCCACACTAGCCTCATGGTTTCCCAGCTCCAGGTCTTCACTCATACCATTCCTTCCACCTGGACTGCTCTCCCCACCCTCCCCTACCCATCCTCAAAATGCATCTTACAGCTCATCCCCTTCACGGAGCCTTCCCTGATCCCCTCCTCCCCCCAAGCGACCAACCCCTCCTCTGAACAAATCTGCCCCTCTCTGAGCATACACCCTAACCTACTTGGCTGCGGAAATGCTCCTGAGCGGTTTTAAATCTTCCCAACCAACACAGAGCCCCTTAAGGGTCGGCTTGGTATGTGATTCTTCTCTGGGCTCCACACACAGTAACGCCTTGCACGGAGTAGGCAGTCAATAAAAATGTCAAGTGCGTGGATCAAAGGATCACTCTGTTCCCCTACTCATCACAGCCACTAGTTCTCTGTGGGTAGAACCAGCCAGGGAAACGCACCAGGAAGACACCCACAGCCTCGTGAGAGTGCAGGCAGGACCCCTGCTCGACAGCACTGTGGGGACCCGGCTTCATTTCCAGCGTGTCTCTTACCTGCTGCATCCTCAACTCTACCCTTCAAAAGCTCCACATCCTTTTGATTTCACCCCAATGCCTGCTGGCATCACCTAGCCTTGCAGGCTTTTAGGGAGAGGGTCTAGTGGTCTGTCTCCTCTTACTCTTCCACTCATGGTGCCAAGATTGTTTGGGACTTTGTTTTTTTGGGGGGGCAGGGGAGTCATAAGGGCTGGACAGTCAGCTGGGTGGAAAGGAGCTCTCACCCACCTTTCCCGTGACATCTTCCAGGTGAAACATCTCACCATGAAATAACAGTTATTCTTTTTCAGTCAAAAAGGAAAGAAACATGGACACTTCCCTGGTAGTCCAGTGGTTAAGACTCTGTGCAGGGGACACAGGTTCAATTCCTGGTTCAGGAACTAAGATCCCACATGCCTCATCACCAAAAAAAAAAAAAAAAGGAAGGAAAAATGACACCAAAACAAGGGTGTAATGAGATGACATTACTTTGCAAGGGCAGGAGGAGAGGCACCACTGGCCACAGCCCGCAGGCAGCATGGCCTCACCTAAGTCTCACTAAAAACACAGACTGTCACTGCGTTCCAGGTGTTTCGGGGTAGCTGCCCCCGAGCACTCGGGCAAAGGAGGTGCAACGACTCTCCCTGATTGCCTCAACTCACACCTGGCTCAGGCCTCCTGCAAGGAGGAACAGCAGCAAAGCCACACTCAGGTGACTCTGCCCCTCGCCTGCTTCCAAGCACCCATGAGAGACAATACTTAAAAAGCTGCCACTCAGCCGGTGCTGCTGGCTTCATCTCTGCAGCCTGACTCTGTAGTCTCAATAATGGCTCTGTTTCAGGATAAAATACAGATGTCACAGGCAAGCGCTACAACTCAAATACAGTTTCAGGATCACTTCCATTTTCAGGTTTGGTGCAGGTGAGGGAAACAGGCAGCCTGAATTCCCCAAGGGAATCCGTGAGGGACTCCTTGCAGAGGGTGGGTCTACACAGAGAAGACTGGGTGGAGACACAGCAGCCCGCATGTTGCAGAGGCCAAGCCCTGGTCGCAGCCT
The DNA here is from genome assembly GCF_000754665.1 of Bison bison bison. Classification (NCBI taxonomy): domain Eukaryota; kingdom Metazoa; phylum Chordata; class Mammalia; order Artiodactyla; family Bovidae; genus Bison; species Bison bison. The sequence goes on from NW_011494606.1 coordinate 2,754,843, forward strand.
GGAACTCAATCACTGGAACGAGAGCACATACCTGGGGCACCTGCTCCATGCTCAGCAGCCTGGGTAGCTTCAGGCTCAGCATCTTGAAGTCAGGCTGGGAAGACCGGTGGGTGACAGCCGGTCCCTGTCACCAGGACTTGTTCAAAGTTCTTACATGGCTCCGGGCGCCTCTGGCCAGCCGGATCTGAGCCGCTTCACTGAAAGAGGACAGCGGGAAGAACTCCAGTGAGTGTCAGCCTAACTCCAGCTGGGTCAAGACTGTTTAACTACAGAACAGACCTTTGCTTGTGATGGCAAAATAACCAGGCTGCCTTAAAAACAACAGAGAAACAGACTGCTGAGTCATTCACTCTGAGAGTGATGGAGGAAGGTAATTAAATCACAATAGGGCAATCATAAAATTATAGCAATGGAAAGGGCCACGGAGGTTACCCAGCACCCTTGTGTTACACAAGAGGGTCAGAGGCGTAGTGCAACCTCCCCAAGGCTACACAGCTTAGTGAGAGCTTGGGGCTGCTCACTCTCCCTGCATCAGGTGCTACCCCTGGACAGACAGTGTGATCCAGGTCTGGGCCACTGAGAGCTGTCCTCCAAATCACCCAAAGAGAGGCAGCTTTTCCAGAAGGTCACGGGGGCGGGGCTGCCCTGAGACGCACTGAAGGACCAGGCCAGGCCAATCTAAGACACTTGGAGTCAAAGCAACAGGACTGTTTAAATGCAGAATTAACAGGTATGAGTAATGTAAACTAGAGGAACCCAAAGCCAAGGAAAAGGCCCAAGAAACTGATAAGTACTATTAGTAGCTCGGTTCAGCAAAAGAATGAGCAGAGCTAGGAATTTACCACAGTCAATTGAGCAGAGCTAGGAATTTACCACAGTCAATGCCTCACCTACTCCCATAATCACTGGGCCAGAATCTGCCGCCTCTTTAGAGCTCCCAAGGGGTTCTGTCCCTGCCTCCAAAAGGCCTGAAGACCTGGCTTGTACCTCTCTCGTAGCACCAACCACATCTGACTGCAGGCGGAGCTACCGGCCGAGGCCTTGTCTCCCCTGCACACACCCAGCCCCTAGCGACCGGGGAGGATGATCCCGAGATGGCCGGAATCTCAGGGTGTGTGCCTGGCTCATCCTGGGCCTTCAGCAAACGCTTTTTTAATGATGCAAAGTTGTTCACCCTTTGAACCTAAGGTGTGCTTTTGCCTCTGCACTTTGTTTATACTTTTGCTTCTTATTATAGTTCCTTATTGTTCTATGTGTTATTATCTGAAACTATGTAGCAAAGTACAGTGTAGTTCAGTTCAGCCGCTCAGTCGTGTCCGACTCTTTGCGACCCCACGAATCGCAGCACGCCAGGCCTCCCTGTCCATCACCAACTCACGGAGTTCACTGAGACTCACGTCCATCGAGTCGGTGATGCCATCCAGCCATCTCATCCTCTGTCGTCCCCTTTTCCTCCTGTCCCCAATCCCTCCCAGCATCAGAGTCTTTTCCAATGAGTATGAGGTGGCCAAAGTACTGGAGTTTCGGCTTTAGCATCATTCCTTCCAAAGAACACCCAGGGCTGATCTCCTTTAGAATGGACTGGTTGGATCTCCTTGCAGTCCAAGGGACTCTCAAGTTATGTTTCATCATAAATATGCTTTTATTAAAAACACTGGGGTAAGTAAGTATTCACCACAGTCAAAAGGTGGCAGTGAAAGGCACTATTAAAATAGTTGGTTTCGAAACCTCACTACGGGATTAAAGACAAGGAGGGAATTTTAGGCTGTTTGGGAAACTGTTGTAAGCTAGTGACCACTCAAGAAAGGAATCCAGTAACCTAGCAACAATCTACACTACCTTGAAAGAAGACAAGGTGCATCCAAGCGCATCCGGGCACACTCAAGCCACAAACCCTGACAGTTAAAATACAGGACAATATGGGGTCTGAGTCTTGTTATGCGAAGTCAGGGAGCTAATGGTCCTTGAAGAGCAGAATCTCTGACTGTAGTCAAGAGAAGAAAATAAGTGAAAGCGGAAAGAAAGTAGGTGAAAGGGGACATTACACCAAAGCCCGAGATGAATTACCATATGGAGAATCCCAGGGACGGGGAAGCCTGGTGGGCTGCGGTCTCTGGGGTCGCACAGAGTTGGACACGACTGAAGTGACTTAGCAGCAGCAGCAGCAGTAATGTTACCATCCTTTTGCTAATATACATATGATTTAACAGGGCCATCACAGTCCTGGTTAGACCACACAGGGTCAAAGGAGGAATTAATGATGTAAACCTTGATGTCTGCCCAAGAATGAGGAAGGAGGTGGTCTTCTCCCCTCCTCACTTTTTCTCTGATTCTAAGATGTAGCTCTCTTTGTTCTAGGGGCTGAGCTCCCTTGCCTGCCCACTGTATCTCTTATAAGCATCCTATACTAATAAACTCACTCTTTGCCTATGGCTTTGCCTAATGCTGAATTCTTTTTGCAGTGAGACAAAAGAACCTCAGCTTGATAAGCCCTGACACCAGGCAAGTGGTTTCAATTAAAAGAGTGGGTTTGAGTCCCCTCCTAAATCAGTGATCATGGGTTCAAATCCCATTCAAGGAGTGTGGCTTCAGAAACAACTCAAGCACCCATCAGCTCGTGGATAGATAAATTAGCAAATAAACAAGATGCAGTCTACACATGCAATAGAATATTACTCAGTTTTAAAAAGGAATGAAGTTTTAATGCATGGATGAAACTTGAAAAAATTACACCAGGTGAAATAAACCAGTCTCAAAAGGCCAAATATTGTATGATTCCAGTTATATGAGGGGCCTGGCATAGGGGAATTTACAGAGCCAGAAAAGAGGTTGGAGCTGTTGTTTAAGGGGTACCGAGTTTCTGTTTGGGAGGATTAAAAGTTCTCAAAAGGGATAGTGGTGATGGTTGCTCAATACTATAAATGTAAAATGCACTTAAAAATGATAAATTTTATGTTGTGTCTATTTTACCACATTAAAAAAGTAGTTACAGAACATTTCTGAATGACAAAATAATAGAGAAAATAATTTTTTTTAATTGTTACATTTTACCTGGGTACATTTTGGCCAGGTTAAAAAAGAAGAGTTGATACTTTGCAAACAAATGAGCAGCAGCTGCGTAAGTGGACCTGGCAGGTTTTGGTTCTCCTGGATTTCCAGCCTCAATTACCAAGCCACTTTCACCCCCAGACGCACCACTACCTTCCCTGGCAGCAGGAAGAGATCTGACAGGCTCAGCTTGAGTCTCCAGGGGAATATCGCAAAAACCCCTAGCAATAATGGGGCCAAGGCTGCGTCTCCATGGGCCAGCCTACCTTGGTCCCCTGGTTCTCTCTGAATTTCAATGTCACGAGCAAGAAAAAGGAAAGAAACGGTCCCTACCCTCACAGCACACACCATCCAGGAAGACTGACCCAACGAAACATACAACAGGAGGGTAATACTAAGTAGCATGTGATTCATCCTCTTCTTCATTCAGCCAAGGTGTCTGGCATTTTTATCACGTAATGAATAAGAGTAAGGGCTCAATGTAAAGATGATTACATCCTGTGAACTGCAGCAGCTGGAGGGAAAAAATGAGGATTTAGCTGAAATAAAAATTGCATGGGTTTGTGACACACAGAATGGAGGAAAATAGATGTCCAGGAAAAATGAAGATGAAAAGACTGTCCTTGTCTCCAAGAAACGCATAAAGAAAAAGATAAGACAGATATGAACTCAACTAACCAGGACAAGTCACCTTTAAGGCGAGGACCTCCCACCCACTCTGCGTCAGGCCTGTGCTGCCCACCTTGCCCACCCATCTGGTCTCTTTCACCCTCACCACCCTGGCTCATATCGCCAGGCAGAGCAGTTCAGGGCCTCCAGACTGGATTAAAGCCACATCGGTTCTAAGACCAGTTCGCCATTTCCTGTGCAATTCCAGGCAAGCAACGTAACTCCTTGTGCCTCAGTTTCCCCATCTGTGAAATGGAAAAAACAGTGGTACTTTCTTCCTAGCGTGGTGGTTATGATTAAATGAGAGAAGAACCCATGCAAAGGGCCTGCCCTCAGGGAAAGGGCCAATAAGCACTTGCTCCTGTTACTAATTTTCAGGTAGGAAAATTAATTTTCTATTTTACAGGCAGGAAAACTAAGGTGTTGAAAAGTGAGGGGGCTTGCAGATCTCACAGATAGTAGAGCTATCATCTGATTTCTGGTTTGTGTGGATGGAGGTAGAGGAGGGTTGGGGTGTGGATGGTGATGCTTCTGGAGTTGTGTTATTTGATCTGAGGGCCACAGGCTGCATAGAGATTGGGGGCTTTGAAACGACACTCTTTGGGCCCCTAAGCTGCACTTCAGGGACCACTTTTTTTTGGGGGGTAGGGGGTTGTACCAGTAACTAGGAGAACAAGGAAGTGACTTCTCCCCTATTTTAACCAGAAGATGTCTTAGTTTTTTTCTGAATTATAGTGGAAACGTAAGTCCTCTCTTTGAGAAGAAAACATTAAGAAGCATAAGTTTCCTTTTAAAAAGAGAACTGAAGGACTTTCAACTGTGATCCCATGGTTAAGAATCTGCCTTCCAAGGCAGGGATCACAGGTTTGATCCCTGATTGGGAAACTAAGATCTCTCACACTGTAGGTCAACTAAGCCCTTCAAAAAATAAAATAAAATAAAAAAAGAGAAATTTATTTTGATTAAAGAGAGTCAAGTTTGGGCTTCTCTGGTGGCTCAGACAGTAAAAGAATCTGCCTGCAATGCAGGAGATGGGGGTTTGATCCCTGGGTCAGGAAGATCCCCTGGAGAAGGGAATGGCAGCCCACTCCAGTATTCTTGTCTGGAGAATTCCATGGACAGAGGAGCCTGGCAGCCTACAGTCCATGGGGTCGCATAGAGTCAGATGCCACTAAGCAACTAACACTTTAACTATCTGTCTCAGGCTAGTGCTCCATCCATATTCCTGGTCTCCCCACTCGCGCTCCCTCACTGCCCCCCATCCAGTAAACATTAGCCTACACACTGTATCCCAGGCCTGAAAGGACATGGCCAGCTAAACATCACCTCCCAAATATGTTTACATATTAGGTAGCTGAATATAAACAGATGACCTACTTCCCACACGAGAGTCCAAAAAAAAAAAACAACCCACCAGGTGCCTCTGTCCATGGAATTCTCCAGGCAAAAATAATGAAGTGGGTTGCCATTCCCTTCTTCAGGGGATCTTCCCAACCCAGGGACTGAACCCTGGGTCTCCCATATTGCAAGCAGATTCAGGTCCCTGGGTCTCCTGTATTGCAGGCAGATTCTTTGCTACCTGAGCCACCAGGGAAGACTGATAACTTCTAGGGATGCAAATGAACTAGTAGTACATACTCTCTTTATTTAATTTTTTTTCTTTGCCATTTTTTTTATTTCAATTGAAGGCTAATTACTTTACAATATTGTATTGGTTTTGCCATACATTGACATGAATCAGCCATGGGTGTACATATGTTCCCCATTCTAAACCCCTCTCCCCCCTCCCTCCCCATCCCATCCCTCTGGGTCATCCCAGTGCACCAGCCCTGAGCACCCTGTCTCATGCATCGAATCTGGACTGGCGATCTGTTTCACATATGATAATATACATGTTTCAATGGTATTCTCTCAAATCATCCCACCCTCGCCTTCTCCCACAGAATCCAAAAGTCTGTTCTTTACATCTTTGTCTCTTTTGCCATCTTGCATATAGGGTCATCGTCACCATCTTTCTAAATTCCATATATATGTGTTAGTATACTGTATTGGTGTTTTTCTTTCTGACTTACTTCACTCTGTGTAACAGGCTCTAATTTCATCTACCTCATTAGAATTGATTCAAATGCATTCTTTTTAGTGGCTGAGTAATACTCCATTGTGTATATGTACCACAGCTTTCTTATCCATTCATCTGCCAATGGACATCTAGGTTGCTTCCATTTCCTGGCTATTGTAAACAGTGCTGCGATGAACACTGGGGTACACGTGTCTCTTTCAATTCTGGTTTCCTTGGTGTGTATGCCCAGCAGTGGGATTGCTGGATCATATGGCAGTTCTATTTCCAGTTTTTTAAGGAATCTCCACACTGTTCTCCATAGTGGCTGTACTAGTTTGCATTCCCACCTTAAAAGGGTTCCATTTTCTCTGCACCCTCTCCAGAATTTATTGTTTGTAGACTTTTTGATAGCAGCCATTCTGACTGGTGTGAGATGGTATACCTCATTGTGGTTTTGATTTGCATTTCTGATAATGAGTACACACTCTCTTTATTACATTAATTTATTAATTTAGTTAGACATGCCTATTTAGAATCCCTTACCATATCCACTGCTAACTGCTAAGTCACTTCAGTCGTGTCCGACTCTGTGGGACCCCAGAGACGGCAGCCCACCAGGCTCCCCCATCCCTGGGATTCTCCAGGCAAGAACACTAGAGTGGGTTGCCATTTCCTTCTCCAATGCATGAAAGTGAGAAGTGAAAGGGAAGTCGCTCAGTCGTGTCCGACTCGTGGCAACCCTATGGACTGCAGCCTACCAGGCTCCTCCGTCCATTAATATTAAAATATTGTTTTTCCACTTCTAGTTCATAGAAATAAGTGTATTCATAATCTCCATATGCATCTTTGACCAAAGGATCTTCATTTAACACTTTTTGGAGTCACCTAACACAGTTAAAGTGAAAAATATTCTTATTTCCTTCCAAGTTATTTGAAAGCTACACTTTTGGGGGCTTCCCTAGCAGTCCAGTGGTTAAGACTCTGCCTTCCAATGCATGGGGTGTGGGTTTGATCCCTGGTTGGGGAACTAAAGTCCCACATGCCACAGGATGCAGCTGAAAATTTTAAAAAAGAAAGGAAAAAAGCTGTATTTTTTGAAGTTGTGTTTAATGCTCTTGCTAAAAATGTATCCCAAGTCACAAGTATTCATTTACTATTATGGCACTCTATGGCAAATTGCTTTCAAACACTTCACACAGACAGTGTGATGTGAAAATGTTAGTTTTAACCCATATCCCTGGGATTGTGGTTCATTAGCATTTGAAAGACAAACCTTAAGCTCACACTCCAGAGGCCACAACTTTGGTTCAGTTGTGGTTACTTTTGATCAACACCAGAGCGTTTGCTAATTAGCCGGATGGATGCTGTCTCACTGGAAAAATGAGTGGAATTAGAGATGTGTACACTGATGAGAAGTGCTGCATAGGCACCTCCCCTCCTGCATGAGCAGAGGGTGCCCCAGAGTGGCTGAGCCTCTGCATGAGCCCAAATGAGCCCTTTCAGGATAATTCTGGGCTTGAACCCACGAGTTCAACTGACACATAGCAGCAGACAACTGTCATATTAGCCTCATACGAACTTTCAAGAAAGGTGCGTAAGAGCCTCTCAGAGGGTAAGTTGCAGAGACTTCACCTGCTAACGAAACAGGTCATCTTAATTGTTTTGTGGGCTTCTCTGGTGGCTCAGTCAGGAATGAATCTGCTTGCTGGAAGCTATCTGTATAGGGGCGAGGGGTGGGAGCGGACCGGACACAGGACTCAGCCTGACACACTTACTCTGCTGCGCCACCTGGTGGTGGGGCTGGGGGTCCTCCAGCCCTCATGGACCTGAAAGTACTGTATTTCCTGAGCGCCTGAGACCGTATTTCCAGGAACTTCAGATGTGCTCAGCTGGAAGTCACACCACTACTTTGCATACCACTAAGATAACACACACACACAAAAACTACCAACTATAATCAGGAGACAGAGCTGATTGGAAATGAATCCTGATTTCAGAGCTGTTTTAATGGTGTTTTTTTTTAAGTACACATAGTAATTGATAACAAGTGATTGGCCCTAGTCAGCTTGCATAGCTACTCTCTCCAGACCCACTATGACTTTACAGGGATCATTAAAAGCTCCTTTACAACAAAACCAGTACTTGTAAATGGGAGACCAGATTTCTGGGAATAAATCTCAATCTGTATCACATTTTTGTCCCTCTCTCTTTTTAAATTGATCATGTATATCAGGTGCCTTCTGAAAGGATCCCAAACAAACACCGATGGGGAAAGATTCGGGTGATCATGTCTTCCCCCAAACAGCCCGTCCACTGCTCAAAATAAAGGAACAGAGGGACTCTGAATAGGAAGAAGTCTGGATGGGCCAAACTCCCTCTTTTCTGAAAAATATCATGTTGGAAAACATAAAATTTCTCATTGGGCATACATAGCAAAGGCAAAGAATGCTGTTTGGTAGGGAATTTCTCCATAGCTTGCTTTTAGAAAAATTGGAAAAATGAGATCGGAAAGCTCGGAGAGGTCATCTGTCCAAAGTACCATGGGATGCATGATCACATTCATTGATCAAAAGAAGCGAGATTAATAACAGGAGTTCAGTTACCATGAGAAACCAGTGCAGAGTACCTGGAGAGGGAACCAGAGTCACCTTTCCCCCCACTCATCAGCCTGTCCTAGGCTGGGTGTGGCTCAGAGATGTCTGAACACAGGTTGGTCCAGATAAGGCCCCACATTCACGGGCATGGCAGGAAGCTGCTGGCTAAGGGGCTGCCGCTGGTGAGGCTTGGGGCCTGAGCTGGCTGAGGACAGAAGAGCAGTGTCAGAGTCACCCTTCTGATCCTCTGCCTCCTCCAGGGCTCTTGTCTATATGTCCTTCATGGTAAAGAGAAAACAGCCCAGCATTTGCATCCCATCACTGTGCCAGAGGATCACCAAAGTGCCCACTACCACAGAGGACTGAATTTGCACTTGGGGAAGACGGTGTGAGGCAGAGTCTAGGTGCAGCCCCACGACACCTTCAGACATGAAAATTAAAATCTTTTGAGCATCAAAGGACACTATCAAGAAAACAATGATAGCCCACAGAATGAGAGAAAAATATTTGCAAAAAATATGACCGATAAGAGATTCAGTTCAGTTCAGTGGCTCAGTCGTGTCTGACTCTTCGACCCCATGGACTGCAGCATGCCAGGCTTCCCTGTCCATCACCAACTCCTGTAGCTTGCTCAGACTCGTGTCCATCAAGTCTGTGTTGCCATCCAACCATCTCATCCTCTGTCGTCCCCTTTTCCTCCTGCCCTTAATCTTTCCCAGCATCAGGGTCTTTTCCAATGAGTCAGCTCTTCATGTCAGGTGGCCAAAGTATTGGAGCTTCATCTTGGAACCAGTCTCTTGTTCCATGTCTGGTTCTAACTGTTGCTTCTTGACCTGCACGCATATTTCTCAGAAGGCAGGTAAGGTGGTCTGGTATTCCCATCTCTTTCAGAATTGCCCATAGTTTGTTGTGATCCACACAGTCAAAGGTTTTGGTATAATCAATAAAGCAGAAGTAGATGCTTTTCTGGAACTCTCTTGCTTTTTTGATAATTCAACGGATGTTGGCAATTTGATCTCTGGTTCCTCTGCCTTTTCTAAATCCAGGTTGAACATCTGGAAGTTCTCAGTTCAGCTGAAGCCTCGCTTGAAGAATTTTGAGCATTACTTTACTAGCATGTGAGATGAGTGCAATTGTGCGGTATTTGAACACTTTTAGCATTGCCTTTCTTTGGGATTGGAATGAAAACTGACCTTTCCAGTCCTGTGGCCAGTGCTGAGTTTTCCAAATTTGCTGGCATATTGCATGCAGCACTTTAACAACATCATCTTTTAAAAAGTGAAATAGTTCAGCTGAAATTCCATCACCTCCACTAGCTTTGTTCGCAGTGATGCTTCCTAAGGCCCACTTGACTTGGGACTCCAGGATGTTTGGCTTTAGGTGAGTGATCACAGCATCGTGGTTATCTGGGTCATTTAGATCTTTTTTGTATAGTTTTCTGTGTATTCTTGCCATCTCTTCTTAATATCTTCTGCTTCTGTTAGGTCCATACCATTTCTGTCCTTATTGTGCCCATCTTTGCATGAAATGTTCCCTTTGTATCTCTAATTTTCTTGAAGAGATCTCTAGTCTTTTTCATTCTATTGTTTCCCTCTATTTCTTTGCACTGATCACTTAGGAAGGCTTTCTTATCTCTCCTTGCTATTCTTTGGAACTCTGCATTCAGATGGGTATATCTTTCCTTTTCTCCTTTGCCTTTAGCGTCTCCTCTTTTCTCAGCTATTTGTAAGGCCTCATCCAACAACCATTTTGCCTTTTTCTTGGGGATAGTCTTGATCACTGCCTCCTGTACAATGTCACGAACCTCTGTCCATAGTTCTTCAGGCACTCTATCAGATCTAATCCCTTGAATCTATTTGTCACTTCCACTGTATAATCGTAAGGGATTTGATTTAGGTCATACCTGAATGGTCTAGTGGTTTTCCCTACTTTCTTCAAGTTAAGTCTGAATTTTGCAATAAGGACAAAATGTGGTCCACTAGAGAAGGGAATGGCAAACCACTTCAGTATTCTTGCCTTGAGAACCCTATGAATGGTATGAAAAGGCCAGTCCTCATATATATACCCAAAAGAATTGACTGTGCAACCCCAGAGACGGCAGCCCACCAGGCTCTCCCATCCCTGGGATTCACCGGGCAAGAACACTGGAGTGGGTTGCCATTGCCTTCTCCAAAAGAACCGAAAGCAGGGAGTAAACAGATGCATGCACACCCGTGTTCATAACATCATTAGTCACAACAGCTAAAAGGTGGAGATGATCCAACTGTCCATCAGCAGATGAATGGGTAAACAAAACATGGAACATACATACAATGGAATATGATTCAGCCTCAAAAAAGAGTGACATTCTGACACATACAACCACGTGGCTGAACCCTGAAAGCATGCTAAGGGAAGTGAGCCAGACACCAAAGGACAAACATTGTTGATTTCACTTGTATCAGGTACAAATTCAAATCTATACAGAGAGAAAGTAGAATGGCGGTTGCCAGAGGTTAGGGGGAGGAAGAGATGGGGGTTACTGTTTACTGGGTACAGAGTTCTGTTTGGGATGATGAAGGAGTTCTGGAAATGGACAGTGGTGATGGCTGCACAACACACTGTCAATGCACTGCATGTTACTGAATACACTTAACAAGGGTTAAGATGCTAAATTTTATGTAGTATATATTTTACCCCAACAGAAAGAAGTATATACTACAAAAGCATTGTTGAGTTTTATAGTTTGCTCCATAAGTTAGCTATTCTTGTATTAATATAAAATTTCATTTTCTCCAAATCTTCCAGAAAAAAAGTATAGATCATAAATATATATATACACTGTCTTAGCCCCTACAGGTTGCTGTAACAAAACACCATAAACTGGATAGCTTATAAACAACAAATATTTATTCCTCATGGCTCTAGAGGCTGGAAGTCCAAGACTAAGCACCAGTATGGCTGGACCCTGGGGGAGGCTCTCTTCTGGGCTGCAGGCTGCCAACTTCCTGCTGGGCCCTCACATGGCAGGAACGGCAAGGGGGCTCTCTCAGGCCTCTTCTATACAAGGGCACTAGTCCCATTCATGAAGGTTCTGCCTGATTACGTCCCAAATGCCCACCTCCTAACACCAATGCACTGACTGGCATTAGGACTTCAACATATGAACTCTGGGGCCGGGGATGCAAACACTCAGATGACAGCATGCGCATGCACACATATACACGTCAATCACATGCCACTTATTGCTGCAAAATCCCTCTTTCTTTCAGAAGCAAGACTAGTTCAACCCACCCCTATTCCTATTCTGTAGATGAAGACCTCAGATAGGAAACGACTTGTCTGAGGTCACTTAGTGGTGGCTTGACACAGTCAGAATGAACGAGATCTGTACTGAACAGTGGGAATATATGAATAGATGGGCAACAGGATTGAGACCAGTAGTTCCAGTGCCAGTCTGTAAACTTACCACAGGGAGAGAAGAACCAAAGCCCAGGAGAGTGAATGGGTCTCTCCTTAGCTGAATGACTTGCATCTGAACTCCAGCCTGTCCATGGCCAGGGTCAAACACCTACCTCAGCAAAATACACGTAATTTCCAGATAGCTCACCAGTAATTAAAACCACGATTACTGTGTCTGTTAATGCAGTGTTTTCCAAACTGCAGTTCACAATCTGTCAGCAGATCACAAAGTCAAATAGTGGATCATGACTAGCATTTAAAAA
>NW_011494606.1:2767016-2780159 GCF_000754665.1 Bison bison bison
CATTTAAAAACTGATTAGTTTGCAAAAGAACAGAAAGTATCAGTGTATTGCAGAGTCCAGATAAGTATTGTTTTGTGATACTTGTTATGTATGTTACATATATTTGTTTTGCTACTCATGACCATATGTGTGTACTTGGTCACAACATAAAACGTATTTCTTTTTAAAACTATTTTTCTAGTTTTACTGAGGCATAATTAACAATTAAAAATTATATCTATTCAAGGTGTAGAATTTGATGATTCTCTGTACCTGCATGCTTAATCGCTCAGCTGTCTCTGACTATTTGCGACCCCATGGACCCCGCCAGGCTCTTCTGTCCATGGAATTCTCCAGGCAAGAATACTGGAGTGGGTTGCCAGTTGCTTCTCCAGAGGATCTTCCCAGCCCAGGGATTGAACCCGGGTCTCTCACACTGCAGGCCGATTCTTTACCATCTGAGCCACTAGAGAAGCTCCCTGAGGTGAAGACTCCCCTTGGCCATTTCCAAGGACTTTGCTGGACTGAGTAATTCCCCCGACTCTCACTTGTTAATTCCCACGGGGCCAGGGCTATGGGAAGCTAAAATGAGATCACGGATGTGAACATACTTCCTAACCACAAATTATAAGTAAAGATTAGTGAGTTTATTACTATTAGTAGTACCAGGCTGCTACTATTTACTATAAATATCACCACATTCAGGAGAGCGCGAGCATCAGCTGCAATTGCTGCTGGATGGTGCTGTTTAACCTGAGGTCCAAGAACATCCCCCAGCCTTCGGAAGTTCATAAAATTACAGGTAAAAGTGTGTGTGTGCACGCGTGTGTGTGTACAGGAACATATGTGTATGTAAAGCGCTGGGGATAGGGATTCCAAGGCGTTCCACCGAATTCCAGTGAGTCAAGAAGGTTCAGAGCCACCAGCACCCGGGTTAAAGCCACACCCCCAGGGAACATGGAGCCCAGAGGACACCTCCCCCTCGCCACCCCGCAACTGCAGGCCGGGAGCGGACTCCCAGCTGGGGGAAACAGCAGGACCCTCGGGATCCTCTGGCTGTGTCTACCAGTCTGGGGAACGAGGGCAGTGTACTTTTCAGAAACCTGTTTCTGTCCCCTGGAAACTGGTCCCACAGGCTGGGCGGGGCAGCCCTTCAGGAGCAGCCGGCTCTGCAGCCTCTGACCGCGACCATCCACACCCACAGCCCCACCCCACAGAGGTGCCAAGTGTGGTTCTCAGGCAGACTCAGCAGCTCTCCGGGGGCAGGGGGAGGGCTACAGGGGCCCAACAGGAAAGAGCTATCTGTGGGAAACCCAGAGTGCCCCAGGCAGGAGTGGCAGCCGCCCCAATGCCAGGCCTTGGACCTCCCGGAGCCTCTCCACGCTGGCCAGGCTCTGAGACCCCCTAGTATCCTCATGCTCTGCCTGCCTTGCAGGCCCAGCAGCCCTCCTCCAGGAAGACGTCTTCCCCAGGTACACCCTCCGCCCCTCGTTCCTTTCCCGGAGCACCTCTGGACGCAGTGAGGGGGTGAGGATAGTGGACTCTGGAGTCAGACAGACCTGGTCTGCAGTCCCAGCCCCTCTGCTCACTAGCACCCCTGGGTCAGGTCCCCTAACCTCAGCACTGGTCCCAGCCCTCGCTCGTGAGGGGAGGAGTGAGCAGAGCAATGTGCATGGGCTCTTTACATCAAGCCAGGCCTGCCCCAGGCACCTCAGTAAATGGCAATTACTATACCTGTTGGGTTATGTATCGTTCTCTGATTGTTTTAGGTGCGGTTGTTTCGGCAGCCGCCACTAGATTCCTTGAAGACAGGCCCTGGATCTGTTTTTATATAAGAGACTCAATAAAAGAACGTTGACTGTTCTGCTCAGAGGTGGTCCACTCATTCACATGTCTACCTATCACCCGCAAAGTGAGGCTACCAGACGCTGGCACTCCACCGAGAGCTGGGCACGTGGTGTCACCACAAGCTGTGCCTTGGGGGAGCCACAAGCAGAACAAACTGTTGTTGTTCTGTCGCTCAGTCGTTTCCGACCCTCTGTGGCCCCATGGAGTGCAGCACGCCAGGCTTCCCTGTCTCTCTGAGTCTGCTCAAACTCATGTCCATTGAGTCGGTGATGCCATCCAACCATCTCATCCTCTGTTGCCCCCTGCTCCTCCTGCTCTCAATCTTTTCCAGCATCAGGGAAAAACCATAGCTTTGACTATACAGAACAAGGAAGTCACACAAACAGGGGGCCCAGTGGGTTAGATACTATGTGGACGACAGAAACGGTTCTATGGTGGCATCTGTGGGAAGGGGGTGCCCTCGGGTTTGAGGGGAAAGTTTAGGTCAACTTTACAGAGAAGGTGACACTTATTCGTTGCATAAGAGGTCAGAGAGGATCTGTTTGGAGAGGGCATGCAAAGGCCCAGAGGCACGTTACAGGAAGTCACCGCTCTGGGCACCTTCAGAAAGAGTGTGAGGTAAGTGTCCTCTTCTGCCTAACTAGGGGCAGAGTTGGGTGTGCCAGGAGGGAGCCCAGGATTACCACAGGGACTGGGCATCAGGAGGAAGGTCAGCCCCACTAGGGAGGTGTTCCTAACTTTTTTCCCCACACTTGCTCACTCATCCACTTTCCCACAGGAGGCAGCTGCTTGGGCGAGAGGGGAAGGGAAGATGTGGGGAGCAGGGGGCATCCTCAGGGGGTGGTTCTGACCTCCACTCACTCCTGCTAAGGAGTCAAGCATCACACCACCCAGAGCCGGGTCTGTTCTCATTGCTCCCTTCCCTAAAACTGGACTGGGACTCCCCCATGGTCCAGAGGTTAAGAACTTACCTTGCAACGCAGGGGACACAAGTTTGATCCCTGGTCGGGAAACTAAGATCCCATACGCTGCAGGGCAACAAAGCCTGAGCACCATAACTAGAGAGTTTCTACAGCGAAATGGAAGATCCTGCATGACGCAACGAAGATCCCACGTGCCACAATGAAGACCCAATGCCACTAAATGGAGAAAGAAATATTTTAAAATGAATAAATACAACCAGACTTACTGGGACACCCCTTCTCCTCCACTCCTCAAAGCCACTGAAACTTGAGATTTGCCTTGTCTCTGTCCCTTGCCACCTGCCCTCTCCCTGTTAACTACCCCCGAAGCATCTTCCGTGGAAGCCCAAGACCTGGTCCATAAGCAAGCACTAACACAGGCTACAGCGAGTCCCCAAAGAATTCAAGTCCCTGGTGCTGGGGGCCTCTTAGACTTCTGAGCCTTCTCGGAGGGCCTCAAGGAGCTGACACTCTGATGCAGAGGTGAGAGGGACAGGAAATGGACCATGACCAGAGACAGGGCGCTCCAATGAGTCCAGAGACGTGAGAAAACAGGCACACAGGCCAGGTAGGGACGGTGCAAAGGGGTGCAGCGGGAGAAGAGCGTGGGAAGCAGACTTGAGCATGACAGTGGCGTGGCGAGTGCACGAGGCCGGCAGAATATTCAACACAGAGAGTGAACCCTGACATTGATGATGTTAATCATGTGTGAATGTGGTTCATCAGTTGTAACAGATGTGCCACGCTGATGCAAGATATTAATCACAGGGGAAGCTGTGAAAGGAGGGAAGGGGCAATGGGAACACCTATTTCCTGCACATTTTTTCCTAAAAACCTAAAACTGGGGGGCTTCCCTGGGGACTTCCTCTGCGCTTCCACTGCAGGGGGCACTGGTTCCACCCCTGGTCTGCGAACTAAAATTCCACATGCCATGTGATGCAGCCAAAAAAGGATCAAGGGACTTCCCATAAAAACCTGGGCTCCAGTTTCTCTTGACAAATCTGAATATCTACAGACCTAGGCCAAATTCGCTCACAGCAGCAGCTGCTTGCCCCTCTCCATGGGGAAAATGAGGGAAGCCTCTGAGGTTCACACCAGCCCCCTGTTCCAGTCAGGCCTGGTCAGAAACTCTGCATTTGGGGAGCTGGTGATAAAGGTTAGGTTTCTGATCACAGGGGTCTCAGAGCATCATCTCCCAAGGGCTGGGAAATGGTGACACCTCTGAAGAGAGAGAGGAAGAGCTGGGCTGTTTTTGGTCAAGTTGGATTTGCACAGATTGTAATTTAAAAGCGTGACCACATTTTGGAGGAGAAGTCAAGGCTAGAGATCAATTTAGGAGGCAGAGAGAGGTGACTTTCAAAGTATCTGAAGTTTCTCAAGGGAGAGGAGCACAGACTGAGGAGCCCAAGGAATGAGAAAAGGGCCCAGGACTAATGGGCCAAAACTGACCAAGTTGGGATGTGCAGGGCGGTGGGCCAGCCGCGGTGATATAAATGATTCTCTGGGACCTCAGTTCCCCTGGCAAGGCAAGGGTAGGAAAAGCGGTGCCTGGGGCTTGAGGAGGATGGAGGTTAGCAGCAGGTGCTGTGGGGCAATGGTGGGGAATTGTCGAGAGGCAGAGAACCAGAGCAGCTCCCGGTGGGCAGGGTGCTCATACAATCTGCTTGCATTAAAGTCATCCCTGGGGCTGGGAGCAGAAATGGAGAGTGAACAGGAAGATGCCTCGTCACTTGTTCGTTCCCTCGGCATACACTTACTGAATACCCACTCTGTGTCCAAGGCTACAGTAGGATATGGGGATGGAGAGAGGAATACGATGAGCTCATGGTTTAGGAGATCGGCACTGACGGCTGACACATCTGATGGCCAAACTGCAGTTAGAACCAGATGCTCCCAGAGGAGCACAGAGGAGACACACTGGGGAGTCAGGAAAGACTTCTTGAGAAAACAAAGCTTGAGCTAAACCTTGAGTAGCCCGTTAGCCATGGAGGAGCAGGCCCTCAGCTGAGGGTACAGCGGGAGCCAAGGCACGGAGGGAGGGAGAGTTCCCCGCAGTGGTGGCGTAGGATGTGCAGTGGCAGGTGGCCAGGGTGGAGTCTGGAGACGGCCCAGGTGAAGACTCAGTGTGGGCCCCGTCTGATGCGGTGGGAGTGAATGCCCTAGAGAGCTGGGAGTCAGGACTGCAAGTCTCAGGGATGGTGACAGGAGACAGGGTGGCTGGTGACCCTAGGTTGGGTGAGGAGAATCACGAGGAGTGGATGCAGACCAATTTCAAACCCTGGCTTCATCATCTGCTGTCTGCTTTTGGGGAGATTACTTAATCTCTTCAGTTTGAACTCTCTTGTCAGCTAAATGAGGACTTCCCTTGTGGCTCAGCAGTAAAGAATGTGCCTGCCAATGCAAGAGATATGGGTTCGATCCCTGGGTTGAGAAGATCCCCTGGAGAAGGAAATGGCAACCCACTCCTGCGTATTCTTGTCTGGGAAATCCCATGGACAGAGGAGCCTGGTGACCACGGGGTCTCCAAGAGTATGACACGACTGAGAAACTCAGCACACACATCAGCTAAATGAGGATAAGAAAAGTATCATCGATGACTTGTAAGAATGAAAAGCTATGGCATCTACTAGAGAATACAACTGCATCTTAAACCATCTCAATTTTGCATTAATGTTCTTGCATGCTTCTTCCATCTTGGTTTATAATTTTGCTTGAAAACAGATGGTTTCCCCTTATCTCTGACCCACCTCCCTGGCTGGAGCTGAGGCTAATGGGCATGCCACAAGCAAGGCGGGGTTGCCATGGTGACTTCCCTGCTTGGCTTTAGGACTCTGAGTGAAAGGAACCTTTCCTTTGTTCCAGCTATTCTAGATATTTACCACTAGGCAATTACTGCACATCTTAAAAAAAAAAAAAAAAGGGCAAATGATACTCTTTAGTATCTTTGTAGAGAAAAATTGGAAACAATCCAAATTTCTGGCAATAGAGAACTGTCTGCATAAGTTACTGTACATCCATGTAAAATTGTACCGTGGGCTATAAAAATGTTACAGATCTACAGTTATGGACAGGAAACGGTGTCATGACATGCTGTTAAATGAAAAAAGCAGGTTATGGAACAGCATAAATCTTGTAACGGCATCTATATAAAACTGTGTTCCAGTTAACTGCTTGTATTTATGGACAGAAAAGTGTTTGAAAGGCTGTTTCTCAAAGTGTTCACAGTAGTTCTCTCTAGACGGTAGGGTTTACGTCTTGAGATCTGCTTTATTCTCTTCTTTCTACTTTTCCATAACACTAGAGTTTGTGTATTACACTAGAGCATCTGTATTACTATTTATGTATTCATTCATTCATTTTTTTTTTAAACCAAAGCAACAATGCTATTATAAGGAAATAAATGAAGAATGCTCCAACTGTTGGCCAGTCTTGGAGGAATTAGCTATGTGGGCCAGCCCACGGGTAGTACACATTGGCATTTCCTCATACACCCACCTGAGAAGCTCTTGTATCAAGCTCTAGTATCAGCCTGCCTGCTGGCCCAGGGCAACACTGGCTTTGCGTCCCCCACTCACAGCACTGGCATTCAGTTTCCAAAACCACACATTTTGGAGATGCCACTGCCTTTCCCCAAGTGGAAGGCCTAAGGGGGCTCCCTCTGTTCCAGGTGTGGTGAACAGGGTGGGGGACAGGGGTGTCCTGCACTGGGAGCACAGTAAGCTCATGGGCAGTAGACACAGTGAATCTGCTCTGTGTGCTGGGCGCTGGGTATATACAGTTCCAGGCTGATACAGGCCTGTCCCAGTGGGACTCCAGTCTAGAGGAGGCAGGAACCCAGGAAGGGCTGGGAAATTCAAATAACTCCTCAGAGTTCCTGCAAGGCTCCCTGACTCACAGTGCACACTTTATGTTCCTACAACAATACTCTGGGGTCCCTTCTGGAAGGTCCCAGGGGACCCCGCTCCTTATAAGACACACCCTCAAGCCAGCAGCAGCCTCACCTCTCAGCAGCCTTGCCACACCCCCGATGCCCCAGCACCCACCACTGTCCTTGAACGCACTGGACTTCCACACTCCCATGTTTTTGCACTTGCGGTTTACTCCGGGAGAGACACCCCTTCCTCCAACTTCTCTTTTTGATGAAATCCAGTAATGGCTCCAGGCTACCCCCAGTATCACCTGCAAGGGTTGTAGCGCTCCCTTTGTAAACCTCACACTGAAATGCTTGTGCTCTGGCTCCCCTGAGTCAAGGCTGGTGGGGCCTGGCTTATTCACTGCTGTGTCTGAGGTGCCCCGCCCAGCACCGGGCACAGTGCCACTGTGGAATGAACACATGTTTACCGAACAACTGAACAATTCTCCCATCTACCACACTCTGAAACCTACAAGCAGGGTCTGGTCCCTTTGCCTAGAAACTTTCACCCAGTTGGTTGCATGCTCTCTTCATGAATCCTGCACTTCCAGCCCAAATGGTCTATTTCACTTGGTCTAAAATTTTCATTTCAAAATTTTTAAGATCTGAAATCTCAAACCAACTGTAAAAAAAAAATACATGTGACAACTGGGAAAATCTGAATGCCGATAAAAGAAATTCTTGATAACAAGAAACGATCAATTATTAAGATGTAATAATAGTATGATGGTTACATTTTTTTACAGGGCCCTTTTAACTTAGAGATATACACTGCAGTAATCACAGAGATGAGATGATGTCTGAATCGGCTTCAAGAGAAGCTGGCAGGAGCAGGGGGCCTGGGTGTGGGCACCAGAGAAACAAGACTGGCCATGAGCTGATCACTGTTGAGGCCAAGCATGATAGTTCCTTATACCAATCTCTCAAAATCTATGTTTTTAAAAGGAGATAATTACAACATTAAAAAAAAATCCTGCTGAAATGTGAAACACGTCTTGAGTCCTTCTCAGGCGTTGCATGGAAGCAGACAAAGCAAAATGCTGTTGCAAGAATAATTATTACTCTGTTCACAGACTTTCCTCACATGTGGAATATCAACATGACAGTTTTGAAACTGATACAGGAAGTGTTGCGTCAGAATTGCCATCTGAACAAGATAAAACTGAAGAACTGAAGGACAAACCGGAAACGCTTTAGAAGCAAAAACTATGGCTCCTTGTAAATAAAGGACTGCAGTCCCAGGAAAAAAAGCCCAAAGGCCTTGTCAGCGGAAAATATTTGAAGATATCTCACAGATACATCTTCCTACCATTCCTCAACTAGGGGAGGGTCAGGAAAAGCTTTCTCTAGAAAATTTTATAGCAAAAGATACTTGTGACCTAATGAGTCTGCCAACTTTGATGTTAAGATTCTGCTCTAGAAGGAATAAAATAATAGCTCGTCTTCCATTTTCTCATGACTAGATTTTGTGTTTTTAACATATACAGATTTCAATGTTTTGAATATGTCATTTTCGTTACCTGACAGGGTCTGTTTTTCTCTTTACATTTACTTGAGGTTCCAAAATATTACACATTTCTTGTCTTTAAAATTATTACATGTTTGCTTTTACTGATTTAAATTTTTAAATACCTTCTTATAAGATACAAAGATGTACTCTAGTATTAGGTGATATATACAAGACAGCCTCGGCTGTTTTCCTCAAGTGTGACTATTTCAAGTGTAACCGTGTGTAACACACAGTTGAGCTGGACAGGTGGGTCTCAGGCATCTAGCCCAGTGGTCCTCAGCTCTGGATACACCTTAAAACCACCTGAGTGTGCGTGCGTGCTCAGTTGTGTCTGACTCTGAGACCCCATGAACTGCAGGCTTCTCCGTCCATGGGATTCTCCAGGCAAGAATACTGGAGTGGATTGCCATCTCCTTCTCCAGGGGATCTTCCCGACTCAGGAAACAAACCCATGTCTCCTGCATTGGCAGGTAGATTCTTTACCACTGAGCCACCTGAGAAGCCCTAAAACTACCCAGGGAGTTTTATGATGCACTGATGCCTGGACCCACTGCTCACTTAAGCAAAGCCCTCCGAAGGTCAGGGAGAGGAGGAGGAGCCCAGCTGACCCTACAGCATGGCCAGGGTGAGAATGCTCAGATTCTAGGCCAAGGTGAGAGCTGAGCTGGTCCACCACTGTGCCCTGGAGAATCAGGACCAGGGTGCCTAGTCCACACAGCTTGTTGGCTTCCAGGGTGAGTGCAGCAGGCGGGTCCGTCCCCCAAGAGTGGAAAAGGGTGAGTCCTTGCCGACTTGATGGCAGGTAAACTAGGCTCTGATTGCTGGGGTTCCCCTCACCCCAACAGGAAGTGTCAGGCTTCTGGGGACAGCACGATCCTATCTGCACTCTCCTCCCAGGCTGCTAATCTGATCAGAAACTTGAAGTCTGAGATAAGGCTGTCAGCCTGTGGGATGGAGCCCAGATCACAGGAGGAAGGAAAGCAGGGAGACCCAGGGAGGACTCGGGGTGAGGAGGAGGCAGCCCTGGAAGCCTGTAAGAGGCCATGCAGCCCCCAAGGGCAGAAGCAAGGCACCCTCCCCCTGCCCACGGAGATGGAGCTCCTGGGAGGCAGGTGTCAGCTCAAGCCACAGTGGCACTGCTCTCCAGCAAGGGGGCTGCTCCATGCACACTGAGCTCCCCACGGGAAAATGTCCAGGTGGGGCCTGGGGTGCTCACTCTGGAGAAGGGGCGAAGTTAGAGGCAGGAGCCTGGAAAAGCACTCTATCGGTAAGTCCCAAACTCACCCGTGCACTCAAATAACCCAGGGGCTGTGAACACATGAACCTACTGGGTCAGTCCATCTCACGCTTTTTCAATCAGATGCCCCAGTAGGGGAACCTGGGTGGCATTCCCAGTCTCAAGCCCCAGTGGGGAAGCCACTGCCTTGAGCTTCTGAGATCAGTCACCTCTACACGGCCCAGAATTCACCGCACACTGCAAGACTTTAGGTTGGAATCCACATCGCTTGGTGAGCAGGTGGTACAGGAAAGCATGGCCACCTTCACAGAGAAGAATCCCTTCTTTCTGCCCAGTAGTGAAACTGTGAAGGAGCCACGGAGGGTGGGAGGCAGACTTCTCTGAGTGGCCGCCGGCCTCCTGGACACACCCACCTGGGTGATTCCCAGGTGACTCCCCTCCACAACTGAGACATCATCCAACCAAACCACTCTGTACTTTGTACACACTGGTCCCTCTGCTCTGAGATGCCTCTGCCCTCCCTCCATGTCTGCCTGGAAAATTCCACTGCACCTTCAGTGTCCGCCCGAGCCCCACTCCGTCCGGCTCCAGTGCCCCTGACCTGCCCTCTGTTCCCAGGTCCTCTGGGCCTCCCTGCTGCACTTCAAGCTGCATGAGTGCTCCGGGACTACATCTGACCCCACCTTGCTCCATCATGGGTGTCCAGAACCAAGCACTGCATCTGACATGTAGCGGAGCACTCGGAAAAGACCTGTGCTGTGGCCAAGGAGTCCTGAGAAGGAGCCCAGAGCAAGGATGTGGGAGCAGTGAGAGAAGGCTCCCAGGGGAGGCAGCACTGGAAGTGGGCCACAAATGAGGGGGAGCACTTGCTTTGGCAGAGAGGAGGGAAGGGAGAGGAGCTTGCGAGCAAAGGCCCAGAGAGGGGAAATGGGCCGGCCACAGCAGGGAGGTTTGCTGCTGCTGAACTCAGAGACAAGAGATGGGAGGACAGCTGGGGGCGGGGGCAGAGCACAGGGAGCCCCCGGGTGCACCCCTCCTCCTGGTCATGGAGCTCAGCATTCTCTCCTGCCTCCCTCCTCAGATGATTTGCATTCTGAGCAGCTTTCCTTGGCAATCATTAACTCTGAGCTTCACCCATTGGGACTGGGGGGGAATTATTTACTGATCAAGCTGGCAAGTGAGCCATTTCATGTAATTATTATCCAGAGAACACAGCCCACAAGCAAGGGGAAACTGTCATGGGCAGCCAGGGAGGTGTAACTGGCAGGAGGAAGTCACATGGACCAGGCAGGGGACTGGCATGTGCCCAGACCTTCAACAGAGACTAGAGGACATTGGGGATCAGAGAAGGATATGGGGCCCAGGGCGGGGGAAGAACAGAGGGCCCATGTGACTTTACAGGTGGCCCCACAGACAATGAGAAGCTTAGATGGCAGGAACCTCTATAATATGCAATTATTCCCATCAGTGATAAAAGAGTCTGGGCCTTGGCGTCAGGGGGACCTGGCTTTGAGTCCTGAGATCTCTCTAGGCCCCACTTTCCTCCTCTGTAAATGGGGATGACGATGGTGATTTGAAATTCTACTTACTGAGTACTTGGTCTATTCCAAGACTTTTATGGGCATACACTCCAATGAATTTTCACAATCAGCCTCCAGGTGTGTGTGTTAGTCACTCAGTTGTATCCAACATTTATAGACTCCATGGACTGTCAACCACAAGGCTCTATCTGTGGAATTTTCCAGGCAAGAATATTAAAGCAGGGATCAGAAAGTCCCCTGGGGATTTCCTTCTCCAGGAGATCTTCCTGATCCAGCGATCGAACTTGGCTCTCCTACATTGCATAGGCTCTTTATAATCCTCAGAGTGATTATGTCATTGGCCTGTTTCAAGCATTAACAAGAGCCTGTGTTAAGGCCAAGGTGCACAGTAAGCGTCCATAAAGTCGCCTGCCTGTATGACATTATTATGACGGACGATGTTCCTGGCTGGACTGTCGCAGGCTACAAGGGAAACCACAAAACAGATCCTCCTTCCTCCTCACAAGGACACTATTCTTCCTGCTAACCCAATGTCAAAAGCAACACATTTCACAATATTTGAATGCAGCAGTAGATTAAGAGCCCCAGTGGCAAAATGTGACACAAGGTCATTATTCTAGTATTATTAAGCACAGGTTTTTTTTTTTTTTTAAGGACTGAGGAAAAATGAATTATTCAAAATACCAGGAAGAATGAAAATAATAATAGGTGCCTTCAAATCAGCCCCCAAGAAGGTGCAGCCAGAGCTGGGAAGGTGTAAATAGTTAAGCCTTGCCCTGCCTGACCTCTGCTGCCAGAGGCCCCCGCGGCTGCAGCCTGGCCTTGAGCCCTGTCTGGAGGCCGGCCTAGAACCCGGCAGGATCTGCTAGAGGCCAGTAGTGCTGGATCAGCCAGCTGGCGACAGTGGGTGCAGGTTCTGGCTGCAGCCATCCCCGGCCATCCCTGCCTGCCCCCAGAGTCCCGACAGCCTCTGCTTATTGTGGACAGTGATGCACTTTGCCCAGGGGTGGAAAGCTGGGAAAGCCAAAGTCACTCAGCCATTCAGTCATGTCTAACCCTTTGTGACCCCATGGACTGTAGCCCACCAGGTTCCTCTGTTCATGGAATTCTCTAAGCAAGAATACTGGAGTGAGTAGCCATTCCCTTCTCCAGGGGATTTTCCCGACCCAGGGATTGAACCCAGGTCTCCTGCACTTCAAGCAGACTGAATGAAAAGTGAGAAAGGAAAAATCATGTCCAGGGTTAACATGCCTCTTCCTATCACATATCCCCACAGTGTCCCACAGAGTACTGGGAAGCAAGAAGGACCATCGAGGCGGAAACATGCCTGAAGATAGGTCCCTTATTTCTTGGCCTAGGAACGTCACACAGGCCTGGTATCTGTATAAGAAGGTGGTCACCTCTGCAGTGTGAATCAGGGGCTACCCTCCATACTGCGAGGCTAGAAATTTCACCATTAGAGATTCACTTCTTTGAGTCTTTAAAGAAGGCCCTAAGGAACATGCTGATACTTTGGAGAGAGGAGAGGTGTCATGGGAGTAGCGGAAACCATTGGAGAAATTCTTTTCCCTCTTACTTTTCATGCCGAGTCCCAGGTCTTCCTTTCAGCACATAGAGAATTCATTTCCACAATAACTTATGTTGGCTGGGGGATACATCTGAGCAGGAGGGGTGGAGCACAGGGCAGGGAACCCAGCTCTGTTAAGGCCCATCATAAACAAAGGCCCATCTTTGTGGGAAGAGAGCACTGGGCAAGGAATCAGGGGACCTGGTCACGGCTGACTGAGTGGCCCTGCGAGGCCCGGGTGACCCCACGAGCTGCGTAACCATCTGCACCTCAGTCTCCACATCCTAGAGTGAGAACGCTGAGGAGGTGAGGCTTGCCGGCACCAGGAGGCGCTCAGAGACCAGCGCGGACACACGCTGGGCACCACTGGGTGTGCAAAACACTTCGGCCCTCTCAAAGCAGGGATCGTCTGCTTTGATCAACCCCCCAGAGACCCTTCCCAGCCTCTGTCCTCCCCACACCAGCAGGACACAGGAACTGAGCCCAGGAGCCTGAACAAAGCCAACTGGAATGGAACAAGGCCCACTTTATCAGGACAGGTGTTTTCTCTTTGAAAGTCAAATCTGAGGCCTTTGCACAAGGAAGG
>NW_011494606.1:2780259-2780501 GCF_000754665.1 Bison bison bison
CCGCCAGGCTGGTAGGGTGGAGGCCCAGGCAGGGCAGAGACTGTGTCCCCCGACCCCTCCCTCCATTGACCGGCTGCCCCTGAGAGCTTGACCACTGGACTTCACTTCTTCAGACTCCCCTTCTGTTCTTTTCAGGCCCTGAAAGAAATCTGGAGGGTGATAAGCAGACTTGATCATTAACAGGAGACCATAAAGTACCCAAGAGGCTTCCCAAGAGGCATTAGTGTCTGGCTTTTTTCTTT
>NW_011494606.1:2780601-2783875 GCF_000754665.1 Bison bison bison
AATATCCGCCTGCCAATGCAAGAGATGTAAGAGACACAGGTTCAATCCCGGGGTCGGGAAGATCTTCTGAAGGAGGGCATGGCAACCCGCTCCAGTATTCTTGTCTGGAGAATCCAGACAAGAGGAGCCTGGCTGGCTATAGTCCATGTGGTCACATAGAGTTGGCTACGACTGAAGCTACTTAACAAGTGCGTGCACACACACACACACACACACACACACAAAACCCAAAGGACAAAACTGATGCTTCCAGAAGAGAATAAGGTATAAACCAGAGATGTCAGGAGGCCTGCTCAAGGTCACCCAGCAAGCTGGTCTTAGGGTAAGCCCAGAAGCCCCCAGTCTTGCTAAGGGACAGCCTAGAAGTAAGATTCCAGCAACTGGGCATCTGCTGGACTCAAAGAACTGTCTCTGGGAGGACAGTGAAGATTAAAGCAAACCAGTCCCAGAGGGAGGAGGGACAAAGACAACAGCCACTTTCCCTTCCTCCCAAGTCCTCCCCCAGCCTCACGTTTAAGCCAAATGTTTCATCCTCCTTCACACAATTTCCTTTTTTTTTTAATTATTTACAATTTTTTTTTTTCCAGCCATTGAAAAAAATGGTGGTTTCAAACCATTGAAAATCTCTCAGGTTCTAGAAAGGATGCATACCAAAACTGTCAAAGAACTCAACTGCTGATGCCCCATATTTCAGAAAGAGATGCCCTCCCTTCTTGGTGCCCTTCTCAGAGCCACTGCTCCCCAGCAATGCCCGTCATAAGAAAGGACCCCAGAGAGAAGCATTATTGGGCCCTGATCTGGGGAAACAAACACTTGTTTCCTGCCCCGAGGGCCAGTGAAGGATACTCGAGGGACAACAACTGCCCAATTGGAAGCATTTTCAAAGCCTCATCATCCCTCACAGAAGTGCAAAGCCACAGTTCATCCAGCTAGCAGCCCCCCAAGGCTCCCCTGCCTGTCAAAGAGGCTGAAACACTGTTGAGAGAGCCTACAGGGGCTCCCTGTCTCCTGCCCCAACCCTTGCCAACAGCTCACCTGTCACCGCCAAAGCAGCCATCACCATCTTCCTGCACCCCGGGGGGACGTGATGCACAAGCTCCCTTGGGACACCTGGTCTTGTGGGGCTCCCGCCCCTTCTTTCCCCTTTGAGGAGACCCACAGTCTGCTCGAGCTCTTCCTGTTTCTAGAAGTCGTCTCTGCCAACCACAGCCCAGCTGGCTTCCCTTCATTCTCTGCACTGGCGTCTGGGGCGATCGAGCCTACTGGAGAAGGGGCACATGGTATCTTTGCTGGGGAAGCAGAACAGACGCAACAGACTTGTAAGACCTACGACACCCAGCCCAGGTCAGAGTTCAGGGCAGCAAGGTAAACATGAGCTGAAAGTGAGGTTATTTCCCCACAAATTCCACTCTCAAAAGGTCAATAACTCTCAAGGCAACAATAAGAGAAAAACTGCCAGGTAGCTTGAGTGATGGCCAAGTGTGAGCATGTGTTTGTGAACTTCCAGTGGATATACTGACTTGAAGCCCAGGTCTGGGAGGTGGACCAGCATGACTAGAATGGGCAAATCCTCCCCCTGGTGCACACGCACACACACACACTCTGTGTGATCCGAGACACTGTGGACTGCAGCCCCCAGCTCCAATACAGAAGTGCTGTTCCTAATCCTGCTACCATTATTCCTCTCTTCTCCATGTTGTAAAGCCTTCTGGTCTTCAAGAATTCTTCTCTCAAATCCAATGCCACTGGAAGAACTGGATGGGCTTCTGATCCCAGTGGAGGGAGGCTCTGGCAAGGATGAGGGGGCCTTCATAGGGGAGGCAGAAAGCACCAAGAGGGCGGGGGGACGAGAGACAGGAGGGTACACCTCTGCAGTGCAACAGGCAGAAAGACAGGAGGAGGAGGGTGCCGGTGCCAGGAGGTGGTGGCAGCAAGTCTCAGGAGCGAAGGCGGATAGTTGAGTCCATCCAGGGACAGGCGTTCGCTAACCTGGCACTAAAAGGCCAGAGGTGGACTCATGTCATGTCCAGGTCTCTCCTCATCCGCAGCTCCAGAGCCCTCCCCTGAACTCACAAAGGGAATCAACGTAAAGTCAGACTGCTCCTGGGAATTTAAAGACTGTTTTCCAAGAAGTATCCTCAGGACTCAGCCTGCATCTTTGGCTCCACGTCTCCCTCCTTCCCCACATGCATTCAGATTCACCTTCTCTATATATTGCCCTCAAGCCTCCTGGTTCTGATCACCCCCCACCCACCTGCACCTACACAGTTCCCTGTGCCTCCCTGTCTGTGTTCCTGCCCTTCCATGACGGCTATCCTCATCTCGAGACACCTCCTTTAGGAAGACCACACCGAGAGCCTGTTTGTTTAAGCACTCACACTGACGGCTCTGCAGGCTCCCCGGGACCTGCAGTTCACCCACCCTCAGACTCTGTCCTTCCAAGGGTCCCTCTTAACTGTACCCACAGGATTTTAATTTATGGTGTCTGCATGGCACATAGGGAGGCTAATGACATCAAAAGAACGCTCTACTTACATTTCCCAGCACGTGGAACCACAGTGGAGCACCAGGCTTTGGTCAAGAGGCAGAAGCAGAAGCGAGGGGAAGGCCTGCCGCCAGAGCCTCTACTGGGGTTTCCATGGGAAAGGCAGGCAAGGCAGCTCAGGATTGGCTGGTTTGAATAGTTTCAGCAGACGTGGGGGCACTGGGGCTGTCTCTACTTGCCTGGGACCTGGCACTGGGTTGGTTTAGGGCAGGGGAAATATATGGTGCATGTGAGAGTAAGATAAGTAGGGGATTCAGAGTATGGAGTCTGATCACAGGGAAAACGCAACCATGTTGGCCATCAGCTCGGCCCACTGATTAGCATGTGCCAAACAGAAAAGACACTATCTAAGGAAACACAGAATACCCATCCCCTCACTTCCCCTCATCCAGCTCAGGTTCCAGCATTTGTTCATCCACTCTTTGCTAATACAGTAGTTCTTCTGTTCTTTAACTTTTGGATACCTTGTTAACACAATCCCATGCCTCGGTGGACTCAGGACATCTGCCTTCTCTCTCCAAATTTGCTGCCACCAAGTTCCTGGCATCAGCACCCTCATCCCACCTGCCCTTCTGCCTGTTACACAGCAGAGATGTTTCCAGTCCTGGTCCTAATGTGGAACCTACTCCAACACTTCCTCAGGGACCCCTGAGCCAGGGACCACCCCCCCCACCCCAGTGAACATCATAATTCTGAAAACATAGCAGCAAAAACAAAAAAACTTCCCTG
>NW_011494606.1:2783975-2797032 GCF_000754665.1 Bison bison bison
GGGTGGGAGGGTAGCGGAATGCTTGTATTTTATATTCCAGACAAAAGACTAGTTTCTCCAATACACAAGGATCACCTCTAATTCCATGAGAAGAGGACCAATAACCTCACAGAAAATGGGTAAAACATGCAAATAGACAGTTCATAGAAATGGAAATGCACATGGCTCTCATCTATGAAAACATGTTCAGCCTTATTCAGAGCAAGAAAAATGCAAATTAAAACGATGTCAAGAAACTATCTTTGTCTTCCAGATTGGCAAATATCAGTAAGCTGGTAACACTATGTTGGAGGGTATAGAAAAATGAGCATCCTCGTGTTCTACCGATAAGAGCGAACATTCTTATAAATTCTATGGATAGCAATCTGCTGATAGCTTTCAAAACACAAACCACACAAAGCTTCTGACTCATCATTGCCACTTCTGAGACTTTTTCCCACATGTACCCACTAACACGGCAGAATGACTAAAGCACAAGAAGATTCAGAGGGACATTGTGATGTCCCCAAACAGGAGATTTGTTAACTAAACTACATGCCATTCATATCATGAAACGTTACCTAGCTGTAAAGGAGGATGACAAGCTCTCTATGAACTTATCTGGAAGCTTCTCAAAAGAGCTAAGTGGAGGATTTCCATAGTGGTAGTGGCTAAGAATCTGCCTACCAATGCAGGGGACTCGGGTTCAATCCCTGGTCCAGGAAGATCCCACAGGCCAGGGGATAACTGAGCCTGCAAGCTACAACTACTGAGCCCAAGCTCCTCGAGCCTGTGCTCTACAATAAGAGAAGCCCACGCACCACAACGATGAGGAGCCTCCACTCACTGCAACTAGAGAAAGCCCATGTGCTGCATCAAAGACCCAGTGCAGCCAAAATTAAGAAATAAATAAGAAATAAATTTGTTTAAAAAACAGAGAGCAAGCTAAGTGGAAAAAGATCAAGGGACAGGAGAATGCACACAGTGTTGCTACCCTTTTTAGGGACAGATCATGCATGCATTTACTGATCTGCGCATGAAATGTCTCTGGAAGAATATGTAAGAAACTGGTAGAGTTGCCTCTGAGGAGCAGAGGGAGCTGGGAAGCCAAAGGAGATGGGTGTGGAGACTTTTTCACTGTGAAATCTTTACAATTTTTGAATTCTGAACCATATACATTTTTCTTCTAAAAAAAAAAAAAAAGTGGGTATGGGGGCAAAACAAGCAAGATTCAATAAACAAACAAAACAAAAACCTCCCTATTGCACTTTCCTTCTGGTTTCTACGCTCTCTCCTCACCTTCTGATGACACGTTTGGAAAGGCTGTTTGCCAGCTGTCCCCGTCCCCTCCTGGCCCTTCCTCCGCGACCCCAGAATGACCAAGTCACTGGTCTCTAAATCCAGTGGCTGTGCCCCAGTCCTCACCTTACTTGAAGGCTCCAGCAACTCACTGCAGGCCAGGTCCCCTCTTCTTCATCATCCTCGGGCTCCCCCGGAACTCCACTCCCCAGGTCCCTGCTCTGTCTCTGGGCTGCCTCCCCAGGCCCAGTCTCTGAATGCCAGTACCCCTGGAGCTCACTTCTAGGCCCTCCTCTCTGCTCTGCTCTTTGTGGGCCACACTCCCCCTTGGGCACCTGGTCTACCCAAGGCTAAGCTTGTCATCTACATGTGTGTCATTCCCAAACATGCATCTCCAGCTGGACCTCTCTTCTGAGCTCAGGCCCCCATTTGTGTTGGTTTCCCACACAACAGGCCCCAAATGTAACTCACCAGCTTCCAGCCAGTTTCATCCTCCACACCTGGATGGCTTCCTTGCCTGTGTTCCCTCCTGCATAACCCTCGAACCTGGCCACTCTTCACCTCCTCCACTACCGTCCATCTAATGGAAGCCGTCCCACCTCAGGGCCTCTGCACTCCAGTTACCTCTGCCTTGAATATTCTCCTCCATTCCTCATCCCTGCTTTATCTTGATTCTTATCTATCTTCTAGAACTCAGATTAACACCACTTCCTCAAGAGACCTTTCCTAGTCCCTAGACCAATGACTCTTAAATGAGGGTGATTTTTTTGACATTTGGCAATGTCTAGAGATGTTTTTGATGATCACAACTGGGGTTGGGGTATGTGGGGAGAGGCCAGTGATGCTGCTAAACATCCTACAACACTCCAGACGGTCCCCACAACAAAGAGATATCTGATCCAGAATGCTGGGAGTGGAGATGTGAGAGCTCCTGCCCTAGGTTAAATCACGTGTCCATGACATACTTTCATAGCATGCTCCATTTCTCTTGAAGAGCGCCTATCACCATCGTGTCAATATTTAACTGTGCAAAGGTATTGGCCAAATTTCATCTTCTAAGCCTTAAGAGATGAATAAATAAATTAAAGTCACTGGCTTGGGTTTATCGCTATATCTCCAATTCCCATGCCCAGCCTCAAGCTCAGAGCCTTGAGTTTGGTAGTGAAAACATATGGAGAGATATGAAATACTCAGGGCAGGGATGGGCAGTACTGCAGAGCACTCTCCCCATGTCTTGGCCTCCAACTTCGTGGGATCCTCTGTGCTACCTGATGGTGGTCCTCTCCCTGCCCTGGACCAGCCTCTGCCACTTTGCTGCAGCACCTAGCTCTGCATAGCTTTGCACACGCCTCAAATCCTGTCTCCACCCAGGTGGTTCCACAGGCCCCTTCAAGCCAATGGATATGCCCTCATCATCTTGTCAAACTGGTCGCTCCTCCTGTTAAGTTCACCCAGCAGCCTCACCGCTACTCACCCAGCACAGACCCCGGTGCCCTGTGTAGCCCACCCACTCTCCAGACCTGCTCCTTCCACCCAACTCAGTCACCAGGCTCCAGTGCTTGCCTTAAGCCTCCTTCCCTGCCAGGCCCTCTGTGACATCACTTTCAGCTCTGCCTATCTCAGATAACAACACACCTGTATCACTTCCTGATTAAAACCCCCTTCAGTGCTTCTCACGGCCCACAGCATGGAGCCCAAGTTTCTTGCCTGGTCCCAGACCCTTCACCCTCCGCGGTCCGTATCCAGCCCCAGGCACAAACACCGTTGCTCGTCTCCTGCCGCAGTTCAGGCCCTCCCCCCTCCCTTCCCTCTTCCCCTTCCTGTCCCCCTCCCTTCCTCTTCCTCTACTTAGATGCCTGAAAAGCTCATGTTCATCCTTAAGATCTAGTTCTAACTCTTCTTCCTCAATGGTATGGTGGTTCCTCAAAAAATGAAATGTACCATTTCCATTGAATCCAGCAATTCCACTTCTGGGGACATACCTCAAAGAACTAAAAGCAGGGACCCAAACAGATATTTGTCTATTTATGTTTATGGAAGCTGTACTGTCAAGAGCCTAAAGGTGGAAGAGACCCATGTCCTTTGATAAACAAAATATGGAATATTGAACACTGGAATCTCATTCTACCTTCAAAAGGAAAGAAAATCTGATGTATACCACACCAATAAACCTTAAAACACAATACTAAGTGAAAGAAGCCAGACACAGAAAGCCTTATGTTGTAAGATTCTGCTAAAAAAAAAAAAAAGACTCTACTTACATGAGGTACCCAGAAAGCAGCATGGTGGTTACCAGAGGCAGAGGGAGAGGAGGGAAAGGGTGGTTAGTGCTTACCGGATACAGAGTTTTGATTTTGTAAAGTGAAAAGAGTAAGATGATGATGAGCATTGTACAACAATGTGAATGTCCTTAATGACACTGAAGTGCACACTTTGAAATGATTAAAATGGTAAATTAAGCTATATGTTGTGTACATTTTACCACACACAAAAAAGGCAAAAACCAAAACTCACACCCAAGCTCCTCTTGTTGAAATCCCCTGTATGCCACCATTAACTCCTCAAACCCAGGCACAGCCCCATCCAGCATCCCCGATCCCCTACCTCACACCCTGGGTGGAGCTGACCAGACCCTCCTCTGTGCACTGCAATTACAGACTGACCTCTGCCCTCCCAGACTGAAGGCTTCTGCTGAAGAGGGCTGTGTCTGACTCCCTGCTCCTTCTGCAGCATCTAGCGCAGTCTCTCATCCTTCAATGAGAATTAGAAGAATGAATAACCCAGACTGGTCATTCTGGGTTCATACTACCCCAAATTTCACAGCCTGTTGCCCTCAGAACAGCGATTT
Organism: Bison bison bison; assembly: GCF_000754665.1. Lineage (NCBI taxonomy): Eukaryota > Metazoa > Chordata > Mammalia > Artiodactyla > Bovidae > Bison > Bison bison. The sequence goes on from NW_011494606.1 coordinate 2,788,102, forward strand.
ACTCTAAGGCTCATTGAGAAACTCCTCCCATTCCTAGAGAAGATAAATCTTCACCCTTCCATGAAGCAAAAAGGTCAGAAGGGGCTTCCATGGACGGTTAATAAACAACTAACTCAGGAGGAATAAACAAAATAAAACCAGGGCTGGGCTGGGGTAAGAGTGCACAGCCCTTCGGTCTGACACCCAGTGCTCTGCCTTCCCTCCTCTGCGTGGCGGGTGGCCGCTGATTCACTTCCTGTGACCCCTTCCAGGGCAGCAGGAAAGGGGACTGTGGAGGAGCCAACTTCTCAGGGCACGTAGAGATGATTAGTCACTGGCTGGAAGGCTGCTGACCTTAGTACCTGGGCCGACCATAGGCCTGCTTCTCCCACGCCTGCCTCCTTATGGAACCCAAGGTCTGGGAGGCAAAGAGACCTTGGCCTTGGATCCCAGCAAGAGGACCAGTGGGCCCAGCGCTTTTCCTGTTCTCAGAGCTCACATGGCCCCCATAAGCCCTTGGAGATCCTACACACAGGTTCCTCACACACACACAGTCCTCACTTCCAAAACGGGGCTGAAAGAGAAAGGTGTCTTCCTGGTCCGGAGGGTAATCATTGGGAGGGTCTTCAGAGATCATCTAACCCCATGGTTCTCAATTAGAGGTGATTCTGCTGCCAGGGGTCAATCGGCAACATCTAGAGATATTTGTGTTTGTCAAGAAAGAAGCGAGAGGTGGTTACGGGCATCTAAAAGGCAGAGGCTGCTGTCAAAGCACGGGACAGCCTGGCAGCACAGAAGTATCTGGTCCACAGTGTCAACAGTCCCCGATCCCAGCCAAGCTGTCTCTTCTACAGATGAGGAAACGGGGGCCCAGAGAGGGACAGGGCCAAAACCATACTGTGAGTCAGATCGTGTCAGAATTAGAATCGCCAGGGCTCCCCACCAGCCACTCCAGCCTTCAGCTCCCAAGACTCCTGTGACTGACTCAAAGACTGGTGGCAAGCTGGCCAAGTAGAGGGACTCAGAACCCTGAGATCCAGACAATTCATGATGGCTGGGCTTGGTGCCTCTGGCAGGCTCCAATGCATCACACCAGGGCCAGCCTGACCACAGGGCTCCCACATAACCAAAGAGGAAGAATGTCTTAGGGGGCTACAGTGTGCCCAGGCAAAATGCCCATGTGAGGCTTAGGTAAAATTTACTGTATAAGTGCTCACAGAGCTCTTTGGGGTGGTCCTGGCCTGGGGTCAAGGCCAGAAGAGGGAACAACTCTGTAAGATAAACCCTGGGCAGAAGGACAGGGCATGGTGGAAACCATGCCTGGGATCACTGCTTTGAAGGAACGCTTTTTCCCTTGATGCCAAAAATGATCTCTCACACCTGTGAGCTCCTCCATGCCATTTCAGAATGACACCTAGAGTCACCCTTGCCCTTTTACCCCGGAAGCCAATACTATGTCTCCCACCACAGCCCAGACACCAGGGTGCAGGTCCACCCAACAGTACTGATGACGAAAACCCGTTACTCATAAAAGACTGACTCACACACGTCATAACAGGCAAACTTTTCCACCCACTGTCGCTGAAAGTCACCAGACTTGTAGCGATGGTGGTGATAAAGAGGAGGCAAGGAACAGGAATGTCTCAGCTATGTCTCATGTCAGGGTCTCCCTTCTTCACAGGAAGAGAGCCATGAGGAGTGGCTGAGGAACAAGAATGGGGCAGGGGAACTGCAGAGGCCTCGGAAAGAGGAGTCACCATTACGGACTCATCTCTTCACAAAGTATTATCATTGTTCCCTCTACCTGCCCCTCTCCATTCCTCTCCAGTTTTACCAACGTGCTGGTAAACTCCTACACATCCTTCAAGGCCCAACTTCAGGAGTCCCTCTCCCAACATCAATTCCCAACTCCTAATTTGGCAAATCACAATGCTAATGGGAGAAGACCTGGAGGTCAATAGCAGGGGAAACGCTGAAGTTCCCTATCGATCTAACATGGGGGCCTGCATAGGATCTGCTTCCCCTGTCTCCATGTGTGTGCACACCCCCCTGGCCTCCAGGCTCTCTGTGCTGTCTGTGTGGCCTATGTGGCTGACTGCAGTAGCATGGTATGGAGGCTGAGGCGTCAGTGTCTGGACCCAGACTAATTCTGCTACCCCTCTCCCTGCAACTGTCATCTTGGCCAAAGTTATAGCTCCTTGCTGAGGCTCAGTTTCCTCATCTATAAAATGGAGATGATATAGTTTCAACCTCATGGTTGTTGTAAGGATTACCTAGGACAAGCACCTAGAACACTTAGAACTAGTTGGGTGTCTGGCACCCAACTAGCATTCAGTGAATGCTTATTACTATTACTAAAAATGAAGCCCTGCTTGTCCAAGCAGTTAGAAAAGGCAGGGTCTACATTTCCAGTGAGTGTGAAGAGGAGAGACACCTCTAGGGACCTCATCTCCTGTTTCTGCAATAACCTCTTTGGGAGGGTTTCTTGCCATCAGTGTCTTTTCCTCCAATAAACACCACATGGCTTGAGTTTTAGACTTGAGTTTTCCCTTAGAACACAGACAAAAGTCCTTTGCAGAAACAACAGTGGCTGGAAGAATGAGGTGGGGCACGGGACATTTAAATTGCTCAGTGCTGGTGAATGTGTGGATGTATCTCCCATATTTTCTATCCCTTGAAAGTTCCACCCACACACACCCAAGCTTCTCCAACCTGCTTGTCCCGACACAGCATCCCGGAAATTCAAGTTCTTGGAGCCTCCAGTAAACCACTTATTGGATTCCTAAGGGAGGCCTTGGAGCCAGGCGCCCTGAGCAGAACGATGTCCTCACTCTTCCGGGCCCACATGTCTGGTTGCACCTTCTCAGACTGGTCTGTGAGCCTTCCCCAGCAGACCTGAAGCTTTATATCTTTCCCCAGGGCCATCAGGGACTTGACTTTGGTCCTCTTGGGTTCTCCAGGGCCCCGGGGAATTTGAAAAGGTTACCTGGAGAGAGCACTGTTTTCATCACTAACAGAGGCATAGCCCACCTCTGGAGAGCAGCAGTTTCTTTTGGGGATGGGGGTCTGATGGGGAGCGCTCCCCATCTGGCTCTCTCAAATCACTCTATGTGGATGGTGATATATTCGGCTAGGGGCTCCCCTCTGAGTAACTGGAGGCAGTTGGCCTGAAGGTTCTTGCTGAGGCAGCTCCTAAGCACCCCTAGCAACCTGGTGCCTGGGACAGAGACCCAACTTAGAATTGACTCGAATCCAACCAAGAAAAGCTCCACCTCTGCCTTCGAGAAGTCACTGCTTGTCCGTCAACAGAGGAGTGGATAAAGAAGATGTGGTACATACACACAATGGGATATTACTCAGACATAAAAAGGAACACAATTGTGCCATTTGCAGAGATGTGGATGAACCTAGAGACTATCGCACAGAGTGAAGTCAGGAAAACAAGCCACATATTAATGCATATACATAGAATTTAGGAAAATGGTATTAGACAATCTTATTTTGCAAAGCAGAAATAGAGACACAGATACAGAGAACAAAGGTATGGGAGAAAGGGGGAGGCTGGGATGAATTGGGAGATTGAGATTGACATTTATACACTACTGTGTATACAATGGGCTTCCCGGGCGGTACTCGTGGTGAAGAACCTGCCTGCCAGTGCAGGAGACATGGGGATTCGATCCCTGGGCGGGGAAGATCTCCTGGACGAGAGCATGGCAACCCACTGCAGTACTCTCGCCTGGAGAATCCTATGGACAGAGGAGCCTAGCCGGCTACAGTCCATGGGGTCACAAAGAGTCAGACACGGCTGAAGCGACTTAGCACACACAGAGGTATAAAACAGATCAGTACTGAGAACCTACTGTGTAGTACAGGAAACTCTGCTCTGTGCTGACCTAAATGGGAAGGAGATCCAAAAAAGTGGGGATATATATAAAACTGTAGCTGATTCACTTTGCTGTATGGCAGAAATTAACACAACACTGTAAAGCAACTATACTCCAATAAAAAATTAAAAAGAAAAAGAGGTCACTCATCTCTGGGCCTCAGTCTCCCCAGCTGTACAATGAGGAAGGGCAGCCTGGATGTGTCCATTTATTTAACATATATGAGATAAGCACCCACTGCACACAGGGCACTGCTCTCGCTCCTGGAAATAGAGTAGTGAATAAAACAGCCTAAAAGGCCTGCCCTCGTGGAACTGATCATCTAACAGGGAAGACAGCTGATAAAAAGGTGAAATATACAGGATATCAAATTAGTCAATCCTAAAGGAAATCAACCCTGAACATTCATTGGAAGGACTGGTGCTGAAGTTCCAATACTTTGGCCACCTGATACAAAGAACTGACTCATTGGAAAAGACCCTGATGATGGGAAAGACTGAGGGCAAGAGGAGAAGGGGGTGATAGAGGATGAGACGGTTGGATGGCAGCACTGCCTCAATGGACGTGAGTTTTAGCAAACTCCGGGAGATAGTGAAGGACAGGGAAGCTTGAGGTGCTGCAGTTCATGGGGTCGGAAAGAGTCAGACACAACTTCGCGAACAACAATGAACAACATACAGGATATTAGACGGTAATAAGTGCTGTGGAAAGGAAAGCACAGAAGAGGTGTAAGACTATGAAATCTAAGGCTTATTCCAACTGAGATATGCTGGGTCTCAAGCTCTTACTCCACTGGGTTCTCATTAAGAGCCAGGGATGGCAGTAGGAAGCCGGGCACGGCCTATGAGTGTAGGAACCACTGGTGTGTGTGTGCGTGAAGGGTGGGATGGGGTAGGTGGGGTGGGGGTGGAGGCCAAGTGCGGGGCCTTGAATCCCAGCTATGCTCTCAGTGGCCTTCTCCAAGTGGCCAGCTCTGGGTATTCTGGTCTGTTCTCAGGCCAAAGCAGACACCATGTCTGCTAAGGAATCCAAGGTTATAGGGTTCCTGGCAGAGCTTCAGATGTCTTCAGGGCACTGTCATAGAAAGTCTGCTACACCCTGCCTTTCCACTCGATGCTAGCCTTGGATCTCAGACCCCTCCTGTCCCTCCTAGACTCTCCCCTGTGTTGTAGAGTATCCCTTCTCCTTACATGGCTGGAGAGGGGTGATTTTTCACCAATTTTCAGCCATTTCTCTTCCTCTAGAGATTATTTTTGATTGATAAGTACTTCATGTGAACCTACTGTGTGCTCATTTTGAGGAGTGCTCTTAGAGGGACATCAAGATGAGTGATCACTTCCTGGAAGGAATTTATAGCCCACCCAGGGAGGTCAGGCTAACAGACAAACATGTGAGGAAATGTTTCTCTGTTTGCTTTGCAGCTCACAGAGCCATTTGGACTACATACTCTTGCATGAAACCATGCAGAGTCTATTGTCCCCATTTTACAGATGAAGAAACTGAGTCCTCTTCCCTAAATCCATGGTTGCCCCATGGAATGGTAAGGAGAGGAAGAAGGGAATGAAGACTAGCATTTTCAAATAAGATTTCCTGGAGAAATGGGTAAGATTTGTATAGATGGGCCAAAGGCCCTCTGCCTCCAACCTAGAGCAAGGCCATGTTGGACATGTATCCCACCACCTGCTACTTCTCCTAGCCTAACCAGAAGTGGACAGAGGGTGAAGTGAAAGCCCAGCTGTCTGGAAAGATGGGTGGGTTTATGGACATGCTCACTGGCTTAAAAAAAAACAAGTTGGGTAAAGATTTCAAGGGCCTTCAGGAATGGCGTAGGACACCTTTCTGGTCTGACTTATCAGAATGCTCTTTCTGTTCCACAAGGGCAAAGATCCATCAGCTGGAAAAGAGTCTTTGCTATTTCAGGTTAATTCATTCCATTCTTGTGGGGCACTTTCAGGTATTACGGCTGTGTGTATGCTAAGTCACTTTAGTCGTGTCTGACTCTTTGTGACCCCATGGACTATAGCCCGCCAGACTCCTCTGTCCATGGGATTCTCCAGGCAAGAATACTGCAGTGGGTTGCCATGCCCTCCTCCAGGGGATCTTCCCGAACCAGGGATCCAGGCTTTCTTAAGTCTCCTGCACTGGGAGGTGCGTTCTTTACCACTAGCGCCACCCCGGCTACAGCTGTGAGCAAAACAAGTCTCTGCCTCCTGCAGACCTTGTAGCTTAGCAAGGAGCTTGCCCTCTCTTGGAAGGGCTTCCTGACCGGATTTTATTTCTTCTTGGAAGTGTGCTTCTCTGGGCCTACCCCTTTCAGGGGAAGAACCTCAAGGGAGGGAGAGAAGAACGCTTGCTGATCGGGGGCCCAGCAAAATGGAGAACCGACAATCTGACTGTGGTTTGTGCTCCAAGTCCACCACTTTTCTCCAGCAAATTACTTAACCTCCTGGAGCCTCCCTTTTTGCTCATCTGACAATGGAAAAAGTCCTACTTCCTCACTGGTTAATGCGGCGGGGGTGGTGGTGGTGGGTGAATTCAGGGAAGCGCCCCTGAGAGTGCTGTTAGCTCCTCTCTGATCGTCTGACCTCCTCCACCTGTTCTCTCTGCCTCTGCATAGTTAGGACCATCTTTCACCCTCTTCCTCACACACAGCTGAGCGCTCCTCGAAACCTAAGCAAGAGGAAGCCCGTTCTGTTCAAATCGTCAAGGGTTATAGAGCTCGCTCTAATCCCTGCTTCTGCCCACCCTCTATCCCTCTGCCTACCCTCTCTCCTTAGTGATCATCTTGAGGAGCGGGGGAAGGGAGAGAAGGGGTGTGGAGGATGCCCAGCAGGGCTGTGGCCTGAGGGAGGCAAGATAGAAGCCCGGAACTCCTCGTGGCTGGGCACCCAGTTATTCAGGGCCCTGACGGTGAACCCCACCTCAACCGGGCAGAGGGCTGCCCCCTCACCCGCACCCGGTCTGGCTCAGCCGAGTCTCCTATCATACATCTTGGCCGGGGGAGGCGGGAAGCACAAACGTAAACATCCCTTAAGAAATCGCCAACTCTGCCGTTCCCATCTAAGGATATATATTTTTCTTAAGGAATCGAGGGACAAGGGGGAGGGACGCAAACGCTCAGAAGAGCGAGAGACGGGAAAAGCTAGAAAGCAAACTTCACTCGGATCTTAGCAGGGACCATGTGCCAGGGTAGCTGCCGTCCCACCTTCGCATCGGCTCCTGGGCGGAGGAGTGGGGGCAAAAGAGGCTGCGTTTCACGGCCGCCTGGTGCAGGGCCGTCCCGGAGTAAACTTTGCAAGAGTCGCCCCGGGAGCCGCCGCCGGGCTCCAGGGAGCCTGAGGGGGCGGCGGCCGAAGTGGGGTGCGTGTGGACGGGGAGGCGGAAGGACGCGCGTCGTGGGGCAGTCCTGCCCTCGGTTACCTGGGCTCCGAGGGTCCCGGGCATCCGGCAGAAAGGGCGCAGGGACGCAGGACTCGCAGGAGGAGACCCGGGACTCCTTGCTGCCGCGTGTGCCGCTGGACCGCCGGCTCGCTGCACCTGGCTGGGCGGTCGGCGCGCCTCCCCGCGGGCCCCGCCCATCCCGCCCGCGGGGGGCGGAGCCGGGCGGCGGGGGCGGAGCCGAGGCTGGGCACCGCCGGCATCTCCCGGCCTGCACCTAAGAGAGAGCCACCCACGCCGGACTCCGTGACGTCCCAGGGGTCGCCCCGCCACTCGCCAGCCTGAGGTGCGAGCCAAGCCTGGCACCCAAGTGGAGTCGGAAGTGTCCATGGGCCCCATTTCCCCTGCAACTTCCACGCCCACCTCCATTTCTAGGAACAGAGGCCTGAGAGCCCCGAGGCCTCCTGGAGGGCAGAGCCACTGAGCCTGCCCTTCAGAAGAATGCATGGGGTGGAGCACAGGGAAAAAACAACTGGGCACCCGCAGCCCCACCCCACCAATGTCCTGTCCCTGCTGGGAGGGTTTCTTGGCCGTTCGCAGCCCCTGTGGTCAGTTCCACCCAGCTGTCTTAGGAGTGCCCCAGCGAGAGGGGAGTTGCCACCCTCTCCCCTTCCCCAGGCCCCTATTTCTCAGGTCTGGAAGGTGCTCGACCTGGACCTCTGCCACTCAGCGGACACAGTGAAAGGAGTCAAAGGGACACATAGGGCAAAGAAAACACACACACAGCCCACCCCCATGACCACCTTCACCACCCAGACTCCCTGGCTACTCCCAGGTTGCAGCCGCTTCCGGCCTCAGCCCTCCTCCTCCCAGATGAACTCCCAGACTAGCGTAGAGGAGCATCCCGCCTGTGGCCCCAGGCTCTCGGAGCTCCTTCTGCTCCCTTCCTTGCCATGTTTGCTAGGTGTGCAAGCAGCGGCAAGAGCACTGGACCTGGAGTCCAGAGACCTGGGCTCTAGCCTCCTTTTAGTTCTGTAACCTGGGGCAAATTGCTGTCCTTTCTGAGTCTCAGTTTACGGTGAGTGGGTTGCAGTTGATGATCTCTAAGGCCTTTTTTATGCTTCGTCTCTCAGTTGTGTTGGACTCTTTGCAACCCCATGGACTGTAGCCCACCAGACTCCTCTGTCCATGGGGATTCTCTAGGCAAGAATACTGGAGTGGTTGCCATGCCCTCCTCCAGGAGATCTTCCCAACACAGGGATCGAACCTAAGTCTCTGGTACTGCAGGCAGATTCTTCACCATCTGAGCCACCAGGGAAGCCCAAGAATACTGGAGTGGGTAGCCTATTCCTTCTCCAGGGGAACTTCCTGACCCAGGAATGGAACTGAGGTCTCCTGAGGTGGATACTTTACCAACTGAGCTACCCGGGAAGCCCAAGGCCCATTTTATGAATCCTCAACCACACTATTGATCATCTGGCTTATTAGGTTTTCTTGTGGCTACATACCTTGTAAGAGGGTGGGTGGGTGGGTGTGTACTAACTTGGCCTCTCAGACTTGAAGTTCTTTGAAGGGGGAAGGCAAAGGGTGTGTGCTATTTTTTTTGGATGGCCATGGCAGTAATGGGCTTCACAGACCGAGAGTGGCCTCAAACAGGTCCCTTGTAAACAATCCTGGCTTTGCCTTA
>NW_011494606.1:2797349-2798268 GCF_000754665.1 Bison bison bison
CACAGTCATACACAGACAGCAGGAAGGGTGACCCCCCCAGACTCCCAGTCATGGCAGGCCTCTGGTTTGCAGCTTGGGAAACTAAAGAGATTAGATATGATTAATAATAAGAGTTTACTAAGGTAAAGAGACATGGTCAGTGGATTACTGATTAATCAATCAGAATGTCTTGGCAGAACAGCTGGTCAGCAAGTGCCACAAATTCCCACCTCTGCTCTTAGGGAGATTAAGGTCTAGCTGAATGATTAAACAGGAGCCCTTTGGAGAAGGATGTGGAGGAATGAGAGGCTCCTGGGGATGGTGAGACTCTGGGAGGGCAGAGCAGGGGGAGAGGGGCTAGAAGGCTTAGACTTAGACCATATGAAGAACTTAGGAAATATTGGGTTCAACTCCCGTTTCATAAGTGAGGAAATGGAGGCCCAGAGAGGGGAAGTAACCTGCCCAATGTCACACAGCAATGAGTTCGCAGAGCTGGAACTTGAACCAGGACCTCAGGACTCTGTACTGGGTTTGGGCCTCCCAAGGAAATGGGAAGTCTGGGAAGGACAGGGACATGCACTACGCCTAGGACAAGCGTTCTAGGCAGGAAGAGAAGCTGCGCCCAGGAGCAGAGGTGGGGACGAGCAGAGAGGAGGGGCTGCAAAGCCTGGCTGACACCTGGAGACCTTGAGGGTTTCGAGGGCACATCTGTTGGGCTATGTGAGCCATTCCTGGAGATCCACAGGCCCCCATTTACCCAGTGAGGCAGCAGGAGGGCGTGAGGGATCATGGAAAGAGCACAAGCAGGGAATTCCCTGGCAGTCCAGGGGTTAAGACTCTGCTTTCACCAACCAGTCAGGGAAAGGTCCCACAAGCCATGTGGCTTGACCCCCCATCTCCCCACCAAAAAACAAAAAAGAGAAAAAGAGCACCAGGAGTC
>NW_011494606.1:2798368-2810992 GCF_000754665.1 Bison bison bison
ACCAGGAGTCAAGTGGCCTGAGCAGTTGCTTCTCTTCTCTGACTCTTGTCTTTTTATCTACAGAGCCAGGATCATAACCTCTTTCCTTTTTGGGTATTGTGGTGACCACAAGTACATTTGGAAGTGGTCTGTAACCTGCAGAATGTAGACTGAACATGATGTTTTGGGTTTTTTTGTTTCTTTTCAAGTGCCTCCATTTGTGGAATTGCCCAGGTTGGATCTGGCTCAGCATGTCTCTCTGTGGCAACAGGTGGATAAAAGGGAGACCAGGAAGAAAGGAGAGGACAGTCACAAATGTCACTTCTCTTTCAGACGCCTTGTAAACCATAACTCAAATCATTCTTTTTGGGAACCTAGCCCCGCCCCATCCATATGACCTGGAGTCTCCCTCTCTCCCTCTGTCCCTCCCTGGCACCTGCATTTTTAGGGTGCAGGTATAGGAACTTTTCCCAACCAGATGCCTATTCCTCAGGGAGCCAGCTAGCTCCTCCTCGGTGGGCCCAGACCATCCTCTTTGTTCAAAAGGCTGTCCAATGGCTGAAGAGTGCAAAAGAGGTCATTTGTAGTGACAGGGATGGATCTAGACTCTGTCATACAGAGTGAAGTAAGTCAGAAAGAGAAAAACAAATATCCTATATTATTGCATATATATCAGTCAGTATGGAATCTAGAAAAATGGTACAGATGAACCTATTTGCAGGGCAGGAATGGAGATGCAGATGTAGAAAATGGAGTTGTGGACATAGCAGGGGAAGGAGAGGGTCGGATGACATACATATAGTACCACGCATAACATAGATAGCTGGTGGGAAGCTGCTGTATGGAACAGGGAGCTGTCACTCATGTTGTGAGTGACATAGATGGGTGGGATTGGCAGGGGTGGGAGGGGGATCCAAAGGGGAGGGGATATATGTATACATATAGCTGATTCACATTGTTGTACAGTAGAAATGGACACAATATTGTAAAGCAATTATACTCCATTTAAAAATAAATAAAACCATTATAAAAAAAACACAGTGCAAAAGAAACTCTCACCTCCACTTAATAGCAGTACTCAGGGCCCCTGTATTCTCAGCTCTCTTGCACGCAACCCTAACTTAACCCATCAGAGCCCTCCGCCTTCTCCTCTCTCCTACAATGGCATTATGAGGGCAGGGCTTCCAGCTCCACTTTGAGAAAACTGAGGCCAGGAGAGGAGCCAGGACTCAGCCAGCCGTGGGGATCTGTAACAGCTCCTCCCCCACCCCACCAGAGCCGCCCTGCTGACAAGGCCCTTTTCCAGCCATCGTCTCATCAGGGCTGGAAACACTCGCCGCCTTTTACAGAGGCAGAAATGGCCACTCAGGGAGAGCGTGTGGTTGATGGGAACCTCTAAAAGAGCTTTCCTTTCAGACACTGTGTTCACACAAGTGGGCAGCCCCAGTATTAGTTTCCCAGGGCTGCTGTAACAAACCACCGCAAAAAAACAGAAGCTTATTTTCCCACAGCCCCGGAGCCTGGAAGCCCTGAATTCAGGTGTTAGCAGAACCATGCTTCCTCTGAAGCATCCATGGGAGGTTGTGTCCACGTCCCTTCCAGCTTCTGGTGGCTCTCAGAGTTCTGGAGGCATCGCTCCAGCCTCTGCCTGCATCTTCCCATGGCCCTCTCCTCCGTCACTGTGTCCTCTCCCCCTTGTGTAAGGACATCAGCCATTGCATTCAGGATGACTTCATCTTGAGAGATTCCTAATTACATATACAAAGACCCCTTTCCAAATAAAGTCACAGTCACAGTGACTGGAGGTTAGGATATGGACTCAGCTTTTTAGGGGACACAATTCAACCCACTTGAATTGTGTCTTTCCTCCCACTGCTGGCACCTGGTGGCCCCTTGAGATCAGTCTCTTTTCCTTCTTCCTTCAATTTCTCCCTCATCTCACTCCCTCCTACAGCATCTTCTCCGGTCTGCTCATGTTACAAGGAGAAAGGGGACTGAAGCCACATGGGGACCTTGCTGGGAGTATGCAGTTGGGGGCCTCACTTCCTTTTCACTTCCTCCCCACTACCTCTTAGTCTGACTGTGGTGTTTCAACAGCACCTTCTGAGCTGCTTCCTCTAACACCTTTTCATCACGGGGGACCTGTGCTCACCCAACCCTGTGCCCCAGCTCCTTTTCTGATACCCAGGAGCTGGCAGCCCATTGCCAGGAAGCAACAAAACTTGGCATTCTGAGCAGAGAGCACAGACTCCCAGGCAGACCCCCCTGGGGTGGGGGGCACTGTCTCTCTGCAGGTGTGGATCCTGTCTTCAGAGCAGGACTGAGGAGAGTGGAACATGAAAGGCTGAACCATGAAGAGTATGTGTGAAGCAGGTAAGAGAGGGAAGGGGACCCACCTTGTCTGGGACTCACCTTGGTCAAGGCTAGGTCAGAGAGCCTCCCTAGGGAGAGCCACGTTGTCATTCAGTCACTCAGTCATGTCCAACTTATTGTGACCCCATGGACTGCAGCATGTCAGGCTTCCCTGTCCATCACCATCTCCAAGAGTTTGCTCAAACTCATGTCCACTGAGTCAGTGATGCCATCCAGCCATCTTATCCTCTGTCGTCCCGTTCTCCTCTTGCCTTCAATCTTGCCCAGCATCAGGGTCTTTTCCAATGAGTCAGTTCTTTGCATCAGGTGACCAAAGGATTGGAGTTGCAGCTTTAGCTTCAGTCCTTCCAGTGAATATTCAGGGTTGATTTCCTTTAGGATTGACTACTTTGATCTCTTTACAGTCCAAGGGACTCTCAAGCATCTTCTCTAACACCACAGTTCAAAAGCATCAATTCTTTGGTGCTCAGCCTTCTTTATGGTCCAACTCTAAATCCATACACGACTACTGGAAAAACCATAGCTTTGACTAGATGGGCCTTTGTTGGCAAAGTAATGTCTCTGCTTTTTAATATGCTGTCTAGGTTGGTCATAGCTATTCTTTCAAAGAGCAAGCGTCTTTTAATTTCATGATTGCAGTCACTATCTGCAGTGGTTTTAGAGTCCAAGAAAATAAAATCTGTCACTGCTTCCATTGTTTCCTGTTGAGTTTTAAGCCAGCTTTTTGACTCTCCTCTTTCACCTTTATCAACAGGCTCTTGAGTTCTTCTTCACTTTCTGCCATAAGGGTGGTGTTATCTGCATATCTGAGGTTATCGATATTTTGCCCAGCAGTCTTGATTCGACTTCTGCTTCATTAAGTCTGGCATTTCACACCATGTACTCTGCATAGAAGTTAAATAAATAGGATGACAATATACAGCCTTGAAGTATTCTTTTCCCAATTCTGTAACAGTCTGTTATTCCATGTCTGGTTCTTATTGTTGCTTCTTGACCTGCATACAGGTTTCACAGGAGGCAGGTAAGCAGGTCTGGTATTCCCATGTCTTTAAGAATTTTCCACAGTTTTTTGTGATCCACATAGTTAAAGGCTTTAGTGTAGTCAATGAAACAGAAGGAAATGTTGGTCTGGAATTCTGTTGCTTTTTCTGTGATCCAACGGATGTTAGCAATTTGGTCTCTGGTTCTTCTGCCTTTTCTAAATCCAGCTTGTAGATCTGAAAGTTCTCGGTTCATATACTGTTGAAGCCTAGCTTGAAGGATTTTGAGCATTACCTTGCTAGCATCTGAGTGCAATTGTGTGGTAGTTTGAACATTCTTTGGCATTGCCCTTCTTTGGGATTGGAATGAAAACTGATGAGTCTGTTATCCCAAGGACCTGAAGGAAGCCACAGGCCCACCCTGTGCCAGCTGGGCTCCTCGGGAGGACTGGTCTACATCAAGATTCAGAGAATCCAGAAAGGCCTTCATCATTTGACCCAAGTAAAGATGCTCAGATTGAACCAGAGATGTTGTGAGAGGGGTCAGCAGACTCGTGGTGTCCAGAAGCCACCTCTGCTGCGGATGCCAGCTTCCCAGGCCCAGGCAGTATCTTTACAGTAGCTGAAGGCCTCAATTATTCTACACACGGGGCTTCAGGGAGCCCCCTGCTTGCTAGGGGAGAGCTAGAGAACTGGTCTTCAAGCTTTGTTAGCAAAGAAGTGCACAGTTTTTGTTGAGTGGGGCTTTATTTGGGGTGACCTGGGGGTGGGCAGTCAGGGATTATGAAAAGGGTTTAGCCCACTCTCCCCCTGCAGGCACCAAGTTATCTGTTTTCCCCACCTATCCTCAGAGGTTCTGACTGCATCCAAAAATGCCCTAGTAAGGAAATGTAACGTGTGGTCCAGTGGTTCTGAACCCTGGCCAGACAGAGATGAATAATATACTAGAAGGAATCAATAGCAGAATAACTGAGGCGGAAGCATGGATAAATAACCTGGAGGACAGAATGCAGAACAGAATACCGAAAAAAGAATGGAGAGAAAAAAAAAAAAAAAGACAGCCTAAGAGACCTCTGGGACAACATTAAACACACGGACATTTGCACTATAGGGTCCCAGAAAGAGAAGAGAGAGAAAAAGGACCTGAGAAAATATTTGAAGAGGTAATAGCTAAAAAGTTGTCTAACATGGAAAAGGAAATAGTCAAGTCCAGGAAGCACTGAGAGTCCTAGGCAGGATAACCCAAAGAGGAACACACTGAGACTCATAGTAATCCAACTGACAGAAGACAAAGATAAAATATTAAAACCAACAAGGGAAAAATGCCAAATAATATACAAGGGAACTCCCATCAGGTTATCAGCTGATTTCTCAACAGAAACTCCACAAACCAGAAGGGAATGGCACAATATATTTAAAATAATGAAAGGGAAGAACCCACAACCAAGAATACTCTACCCAGCGAGACTCTTATTCAGATTTGATGGAAAAATCAAAATCAAAGCTTTCCAGGCAAGCAAAAGTTAAGAGGATTCAGCACCACCAAACCAGCTCCACACCAAATGCTAAAGGAACTTCTCTAGGTAGGAATAGGAAACCCAAGAGAAGGAAAAGATCTACAGAAAATAAACCCACAATACTTAAGAAAATGGTAATAGGATCATACATATCAATGAAAGGTGAAAGTTTAAGTCACTCAGTAGTGTCTAATTCTTTGCAACCCCATGGACTGTAGCTCACCAGGCTCCTCTGTCCATGGGATTCTCCAGGCCAGAATACTGGAGTGGGTTGCCATGCTCTCCTCCAGGGGATCTTCTCAACCCAGGGATCGAATCTAGGTCTCCCACATTGCAGGCAGATTCTTCCGCCTGAGCCACCAGGGAAGCCCGTACATATCAATAATTACTTTAAATATAAATGGATTAAATGCACCAACCAAAAGATATAGACTGGCTGGGCAGATGAAAACATGTGCATGAATGCACTTCCACTCACCACATCACTCTGCTCGACCCTCCAAATTGTATGTAATTATTTTATATTGTTACATTAATCATATTTCCATTATGGCTTGCAATTATAATTATCTTTAATTTTTTGTCTGATTATTGATTGTAAAGCTGACAAACAGTTTTTACTATTGTGATTATGTAATTATTACTCACCTAATACCACTGTATCAGGAATGGTCAGCAGAAAAGTAATAGAATTCTATATCACCAAAACTACCATTTTATAAACAAACAAGCAAACAAACCTGTAATCATTTTAAAAAATCCAGATGTATATCAGAATTATCTTGGAATTTTTTTGAAAAATACAAATGTCTAGGTATTGCTTTTTCTTCTCCAAAGCTCCAGATATGTTTCTAATGAGCAGCCGTGTTTAAAAACAACTGGACAAGATGATGATTTCTTACTTTTAACTAATTTGTTTCACTTTTTTTCATACTCAGTGCTCCCATTTCATTTAGTTTATGTTTTCCAATTTCTCCATCTCTTTTCTTTTTGATGTTCTTTCTCAAGCCTTTATCAAGCATAGTAGAAAAGCTTTTGTATACATATATATAGATAGTATGTATAATATATATACTTTAGAAACATGAATATTTGCCTAATGAAAAAATTTATGACATTTTGATTCTACGTTTGACTTAGTATGAATAGAATGCTAAATTTCAAATTTTAAAAAATAGATATGCAATAAGCAACAAAAGTTTACTGTATAGCACAGGGAACAAGAGTCAACATATTGTAATGACCTAAAATGGAAAATAATGTTTAAAATAATGTATGTGTATATGTATAACTGAATCACTTTGCTGTGCACCTGAAACATTGTAAGTCAACTATACTTCAATAAAATATATATATTAACGCAAAATGTTGACTGCCCCAGTGAACCCAGAGACCCCCTCCCTGACTCCTGCTCTCTCTCAGCCTCCCAGGCACCAGCTGTCTGCAGGCTCAGGGCAAAACCTGGACTCAGCTCTCCTTCAAGATTCACACAAATATACATCACCTTTAACCCCGCAATCCCATACCTGAGAATGCATCCTAAGGGAATAAACCTCCAAGAATGAAAAAGCTCTTGAACAAAGTTTCTGCATTCTATCTAACAGCAGGAAATGAAGGAACCTACGAATCCAGCTCTTGAGCACTGGTAAGCAGCACACCCCTTTTAAGAGCTAATTGGGAAGATTGTTGCAACATGCGAAAGCCGTGTTGAACGCAAAATTGCACTGGGCAGGGGACCGGCTGTGAAAATGTTGTTTTATGTGCCTGTAGAGGGCTGGAGAGGAAGCGGGGGAAAAAAGAAAACCGAAACACCCACTTACTAGGTTTGGGATTGTGGCTGATTCTTTTTCTGACTTCTAGTACTGTTGTAATATTGTTTGTGCAAAAAAATATGAGTATATAATAATAGTACTTCTTATTAGTCTTGAGTTCAGGAAAGGCTTCTGAAGGCGCTTATTCGAAGCAGGTGTAAATGAGCACAGGTCCTCACGTGGGCTGCCTCTGTGGCATATTTGCATTTGAAAGAAGCTGAAGTTTCAGGCAAACAGTAGACTTCAGGCTGGGGCGGCAGAGCTATTTTACAGGCAGGGCAAGGCCCCACAGCCCTCACCTGTGAACGAACACCCACTCTCACAGGCAGGCAGCCTTCTCAGTCAGTGTGCCCCTTTATGGGGCAACGGAGAAGGGAGAACTGACAGGTTACTCAGCCTCTGAGCTTCACCTGCTCTGCACAACAAGAATAACTGTGGGGTCAAACAGGAACACCCTGACTAGGTTCAAAGCTAGTGGGAGAGCTGAGCCCAGGAGGCTCTCAGCCAAGGGCAAGGGCCTCCTCCCCTCCACTTTCAGGTCATCCCCCTGAGGAGGGGAGGGGACCCAGTGCTCTCTAGAGCCACCCCAGCAGCCTGGATGGCCAAGGACACCATAGGAATAGGACTGGGACAGAGTGCTGACCCGAGGGAGGAGGGGAGTTGGCACTGTGCCTGAGGCTTTCTTAAAGTCTGAATGTGGACCTTTTGAAGTCTGTTCTCAGGAAAGGCCAGAGAAGCCTTGCTGTGTTCTCTGTCCCCACCCAACTCAGGAGCGGTGATAGGTGGGGGGAGAAAAGTTCCCCTGTGTTCTCCTGGGGCTTGAAGCTGGGCAGGGTGGCGCCAGACAGCTGATGAGCCCTATGAAGTACCCTGCCACTTTAGGCCTGGACATCCACATTTACACAAAACATTTAGCAGAGCAAAAAGTCTTTACTTCGACAGGAGGACTTTTTTTTTTCCCAAGTGTTTAGAATTTTTAATGATGTGAAATAATGATCATAAAATATTATCTTTAAGCAAACAGGTTGAAATAAATAATACTAACATAATCCCAACTTTCTAAATCAGTGTGTATGTCTGGTTATAAAAGAAATGTACTGCCATGTGTAAAACAGCCAGTGGGAAGTTGCTCTATAGCACAGGGAGATGAGCTCAGTCCTCTGTGATGACCCAGAGGGGAGGGATGGAGTTGGTGAGGGAGGGAGATTCAAGAGGGAGGGGAATATGACAGGAGGATTTCAAGAGACAGTCACAACCACTGTTTACCAAGCTCTTAATACAGACTAGGCACCCAGAGCTCTATAGACATGGAATCTCATTTAATGCTCACTAAGAACCATGACTATCTTTGTCCCCATTTCGTAGACTGGAAAGTTAAGGTAGTGACTTATACAAGGTCACACAGCTGGGACTCAGGACTGGTCCAAAGTTTGTGCCATCAATTGCTGTGCTACACTGTCTTCCTTGAGGATCAGAGGGTGCTTCCAGAAATGAAATATATGTACCATTTTTCCTGGAACGTGTCGGCTCTGAGGTTCACCACAGCATATACCCTACAGGTACACTGAAAATATGACTTATTCACACTAGCCAACCAGGCTTGAGGCTGTCACAGGATTAAGCCTTTGAGAAATGGTTCACTTACAGGAAACAGGGTGAACTTGTAGTCAGTTTCCTGTATTAGAAAACAGGGGTGCAGGGATCTATTAACTGTGAGCTCCCAAGAGGGCAAGTTACTTCCATGAAATACGGGCTGAATCTGCATTAGATTGCCATCTGCCCTGCTGGCGTTTCTTCCTCCTCAGAGATTGTTGTGCAACTATTTTTGAGGTGGTTTCTGAATAAATACTAAAAGATCCGTTTGGGTCCAGCCTGTGTCAGACCTAGCCTGTATCATTTGTTGCGTTTGCCTTTTAAAGGTTTAAGTGCAGCATCTTTTAACACGCCAATCTGGGAATCTGCTAAAAGCAAGTGGTCACCTTCACTTGCACTCTCAAGTAACTTTCTGCACCACAGTTGGGTTTGCAAATACTTCTGGAACCCCTGCTCAATATTTTAGCATGGGAAGGGAGCTTCTAAAGAGAGGGAGAAGATAATTGAAGGCTGTGTAAATATTTAATTTAGCCCCAAACTGGTATCCTTAATTACAGAACATTGATGTGTTTGTCATAATATTCCCAAGTCTAGCTAATGACAAACAGCCCTTTCTCAGGCTCACTTCAAGCCCCCGGTCAGAAGACGCCAGGCAAAGCCACTTCCTGTTACTTGCATGCTCCGTCCCCTCCATCCTCCTAGCCCTGGCCCGTGATAACCTCCACCTTCCTGGCATGTCCTCCCCACCCAGGGCCAAATGAGATGGATTGAACCTCTGCTCACATATGGGGAAAGTGAGGCTTAAAGGCTCAGGGAAGCTGACAGAGCTCAGGTCTTCTCACCCAGATCCTGAGTTTCTTCTGCTCCTACATCAGGGGCCCATAGTGAGGCCCCCGAGACCCCTGGGGTCCCCACAACTCCTCCCCTCTCTGAGTTCCATTCCCTGTAATGAATGACTAAATCAAGTCAGCAAATTGCACAGAGAGAAAGGGCCCTGTAAGACCTAAAGCCTCACCCAGGACTGCCAGGGCTGGGGCCAGGGCCCTCTGGGTAAGTGCCAGGCAATCAGACAGTCAGCACCGGCCAGCCCCTGCAGCCCAGGCCCTGGTGGCAGCTCCCATCTCACACCCTCCACCCCTGCCCTCGCTCACCCCTCCAGGGCCTGGAACTTCATGCCTTACTGCTGGTTCTCTCATGACAGCCTGACAGCCCGACAACCTGGTAAGGCTGGCTTTGCCAGCCCACGGTGCAGATCAAGTCACTGGGGAGATGCAGAGTGGGGAGGTGGCTTGGTCAAGGTTACGCACTTGGCAAATGACTGAGTCAGGACTTGATCCCAAAGAGCATGTTCTGCAGACACCAAGCTCTCCAGATGGCCCCCAGTCTTCCTCTAATAGCCCTCCTTTGGATTGTGGGTCTGGTTTCCCCAGCATTTGGTGAGGGCGGCTGGCCGGGCTCCATCCTCAAATCTGAGCCTCCCCTGCCCAACATACACTGCACCTGTCCATCTCCAGGTGCTGCGAATCACTGTGAGGTCGCATCATCTTGGGACCAGGTCAGATGCTTTATTTATTCTTTCTTCAGATCCTTGCTGACCATCTGCTCTGGGACAAATGGTGTGGGAGGCTGAACAATGGTACCTCAAAGATGCTCCTGTCCTGATCCCAGATCCTACGGATATGTTTACCTTGCACAGTGAAAAGGATTTTGCAGATGTGATTAAGTTAAGGATCTCAAGATGGGAAGATTGTCCTGGATTATCAGAGTGGGTCCCTTGTAATCACAAGGGGTCTTACGAGAGGAAGGCAGGAGGGTCAGAGGTCAGAGGAAGAGTGTGACAGTGAAACTAGAGGTCAGAGGGACTGCAGCCACAAGCCGAGGAATGTGAGCAGACTCTGAAAGCCAGAAAAGGCAAGGAAATTGATTTTTCTCTAGAGCCTCCAGAAAGAACACATCTGTACCAACACCTTGATCTTAGCCCAGGAGACTGCTTTTGGACTTCTGATCTCCAGAACCAGAAGACAATAAATCGGAATTGTTTTAAGCCTTTGTGTTTGCGGAGACTTGTTGTAGCTGCCCTGTTGTTCCTATGTTTAGTCTCTCAGTTGTATTCAGCTCTTTGCGACCCTGTAGACTGTAGCCCACCAGGCTCCTTTGTTCATGGGGATTCTCCAGGCAAGAATACCGGAGGGGGTCGCCATCCCTCCTCCAGGGCATCTTCCCAACCCAAGGATCGAACCCAACTCTCCTGCTTGGCAGATAGATTCTTTACCATTGAGCCACCCAGGAAGCCCTATAGCTGCATTAGGAAACTAATATAAGTACCAAGCTAAATGAGATGTGGTCCCTTACCTCTAGGAGTCCTTTATGGGGCTGTGCAGAATCCCGTGCAGGGCTTGTTTTTGTTTGTTTTGTTTTGAGGCAGGAATAGTGACTTTATTCAGAAAGTTGGGCATCTGAGAAGATGGTGGATTGGAGAAGGGTCAGACGGTAAAGAATCTGCCTGCATAGGAGGAGGCCTGGGTTCCTTCCCAGGATTCGATCCCTTGGTTGGGAAGATCCCCTGGAGAATGGAAAGGCAGCCCACTCCAGTATTCTTGCCTGGAGAATCCCATGGACAGAGAGGCCTGGTGGGCTATAGTCTACGCCATGGCAGAGTCGGACATGACTGAGTGACTTTCACTGGCACTTAGAGTCCTAGAGTGCCACCTAATCAGGGTCTGGATGCAGGTTTCTTTGATGGTACAGAGAGGCAGAGGAGGTAAGCAAGTAAAGTCGGAGGGCTTGTTAAACACAGTTCCTGGACCCTACTCACAGAGTTCCTGATTCAGTAGAAACCACTGAAGTCACCCCACTACACTGTGGGGCGTAGTGAGAGTCTGCACTCTGACAAGCTCCCAGGAGATGCTGAGGCCACCGGCTAGGGAAACACATTTTGAGGACCTCTGGTGTACAACAGACGTCCTCAAGTTTTAGTGTGCGTTCAGCTGTCCTGGGGACCTCGTTAACATTGCAGGTTCTGAAGTTAATTTGTCCGTTTGTTTGTTGCTATGTTTATTGCCTGAACTCT
Source organism: Bison bison bison (assembly GCF_000754665.1). Taxonomy (NCBI): domain Eukaryota; kingdom Metazoa; phylum Chordata; class Mammalia; order Artiodactyla; family Bovidae; genus Bison; species Bison bison. Next base: position 2,809,692 of record NW_011494606.1, read on the forward strand.
TTAGAAGTCAGATCTGTAAAAGCAGCACCACTGCCACTGCTGTTAGAGCAGGGCCTGCTAAGAGCTGTGATAAGCATCTGCTGTTAGGATGGGTGGATGAGCACGGGTTCAGAGCTCACCGGAGCAGTCTAGGCCAGACATGGTGATGTAGGTGTCCTGGGTGCCCTGCTGTTGCCACGGGGTGAATGAAACTCCAGGGGGACAGAATGAAGATCAGGAAGGAAAAGGGGGTGGGAGGGGTCTGTGAGGACCCCATCATAGAAGAGGGTAGCAGGAGGATCCACAGTGGCAGGGGAGTGCTGGATGACAGGGGACTTCGTCCTTAGTGGTCCATTGCAAAGAATCAGCTTTGCAATGCAGGTGACGCGTGTTTGATCTGTGGTCAGGGTACTAAGATCCCACGTGCCGCGGAGCATTTAAGCCCACCTGCCCCACCTCCTGAGCCCCGGTGTTCCAGAGCTGGCACACCGCAACTAGAGACTGTGTGGGCCACAACGAAAGATCCCACATTGCAGTAACGAAGATCCCGAGTCCCACAGCTAAGTCAAGTAAATAAATAAAACTGAAATCTCTTACCACTGTCATACTCAGAAATGAGCCCTATTCACATTTTTTTGCATTTCCATCTTTATCAAATACATGTACATAACACACACTTTTCCTTCACATTGGGATATAGACTGTATGTTTAAATCCTGTTTCTTTTACTTAATACATTGTCCCATAAGTATTTTCCATGTTATTTTGTTGTTTTTTTATTTTAATTAATTTTATTTTTAAACTTTACATAATTGTATTAGTTTTGCCAAATATCAAAATGAATCCGCTACAGGTATACATGTGTTCCCCATCCTGAACCCTCCTCCCTCTTCCCTCCCCATACCATCCCTCTGGGTCGTCCCAGTGCAGTAGCCCCAAGCATCCAGTATCGTGCATCGAACCTGGACTGGCATCTCGTTTCATACATGATATTTTACATGTTTCAATGCCATTCTCCCAAATCTTCCCACCCTCTCCCTCTCCCACAGAGTCCATAAGACTGTTCTATACATCAGTGTCTCTTTTGCTGTCTCGCACACAGGGTCATTGCTACCGTCTTTCTAAATTCCATATATATGTGTTAGTATACTGTATTGGTGTTTTTCCTTCTGGCTTACTTCACTCTGTATAATAGGCTCCAGTTTCATCTACCTCATTAGAACTGATTCAAATGTATTCTTTTTAATGGCTGAGTAATACTCCATTGTGTATATGTACCATAGCTTTCTTATCCATTCATCTGCTGATGGACATCTAGGTCT
>NW_011494606.1:2811092-2818750 GCF_000754665.1 Bison bison bison
TATTGTTACCATCTTTCTAAATTCCATATATATGTGTTAGTATACTGTATTGGTGTTTTTCCTTCTGGCTTACTTCACTCTGTATAATAGGCTCCAGTTTCATCTACCTCATTAGAACTGATTCAAATGTATTCTTTTTAATGGCTGAGTAATACTCCATTGTGTATATGTACCATAGCTTTCTTATCCATTCATCTGCTGATGGACATCTAGGTTGCTTCCATGTTATTTTGAAGAGCAAAATATAATTTTGAAGAGTGGATAAAATCCCTTGGCACACATGCTCTGTAATCTAACCATATCCTTGTCTTTGAGTTTCTAAGTTGCTGCACTGTGGTTTGCATTTGAATCACCTTAAGGCAAACAAGGCTTAGCATCGTTCATGCGTTTATTTGCCTTATTTCTTCTTTGGCAAAGCGTCTGTTGAAATCTTTTGCCTGTTTTTGGATTGGATTATTTCTTTTCCTATTGTTGAAATATATCCTTTATATATTCTGAGCATAAGTCCTTTGTCACAGATGTGATTTGTAAATATTTCCTCCCAGTCTGTGTTTTCATTTTCAGTGTCTTTTGTAGAGCAATGGGTTTTTTTTTTTTATTTTAAAAAATTAATTAATTTAAATTATTTTAATTTACAATATTGTGGTGGTTTCTGCCATACATTGACATGAATCAGCCAAGGGTGTACGTGTCCCCCATCCTGAACCCCCTCCTACCTCCCTCCCCATCACATCCCTCTGGGTTGTCCCAGCGCACTGGCTTTGAGAGCCCTGTTTCATGCATTAAACTTGGACTGGTCATCCATTTCACATATGGTAATATACACGTTTCAATGCTATTCTCTCAAATCATCCCATCCTCGCCTTCTCCCACAGAGTCCAAAAGTCTGTTCTTTACATCTGTGTTTCTTTTGCTGTCTCGCATATAGGGTCATTGTTACCGTCTTTCTAAATTCCATATATATGCGTTAATATACTGTATTGGTGTTTTTCTTTCTGACTTACTTCACTCTGTATAAGAGCAATGGGTTTTAATGATGAACTGATGAAGTTCAATTTATTGATTATTTTTTTCTTTTAAAGATTATGCTTTTGATATCTGAGAACTCTTTACCTAACCCAAGGTCACAAATGTTTTCTCCTGTATCTTCTACAAGTTCTATAGGTTTGCATTTTACATTTAGAACTATGATTCATTTTGTAGTTAACTTTGTATATGATACAGAGTATGTGAGGTCTCTCTTCGCTTTTTATCTTGCCAATATATGTCAAATTGTCTCAATCACTCATGCGCTCATACAAAGCACATGAGTGTGCAACCTGGGGCTGACGTATTCCCATTTACACACAGCATGGGCACAGGAACTTGCCTTTGCCCCCTACTCCCACACCAGGGGAGACTGCTTCTCAAGAAGTGCCCTCGGCTTGGGATCAGATCTGTACTCTGTTTCCAGCCTCCCGACTCTGGAAAAGAAGTTACACCATCTCCCTGGGCCTGAGTTTCATCATCTGAACATGGTAGTAACAATCCTGACCTCACTGGGTTGTTGTGAGGCTGTGGAGGTATGACTTGGAAGCAGGATTCTAGACACACACACACACACACACACACACACACACACACAAACTGAGGAAATTTATCAGGCAAGAAGATGGGTCTGAGTGACACTTTGGGGTGGAGGGACAGGGTTGGCTTGAATGGACAGGTGTTCTTTTTTAAATCCATTTTTATGCATTTAAAAATTGAAATATAGTTAATCTACATGTGTTAGTTTCAAGTATGCAGCAAAGTGATTCAGTCTCACACGCACATATATTCTTTTTCAGATTCTTTTCCATTATTGGTTATGATATTGTTCCCTGTGCTATACAGTAGGTCCTTACTGTATCTATTTTACATATAGTAGTGCCTATGTGTTAATCCCAAACTCCTAATTCCTCTCTCCCCTCACTCTATCCCCTTTGGTAACATAGTTTGTTTTCTATGTCTGTGAGTCTATTTTTGTTTTGTAAATAAGCTCACCTGTATCATTTTTAAAAGTCTCACATATAAGTGATAACATAGGATCTTTTTCTTTCTCTGTCTGACTTACTTCACTTAGTTGATTATCTTTAGGTCCATCCATGTTGCCGAAAATGACAATAGTTCATTTTTTTTATGCCCGAGTGCTATTCCATTATATGTCTGTACCACATCTTCTTTATCCATTCATCTGTCAGTGGACACTTCGGTTGGTTTCATGTCTTGGTTATTGTAAATAGTGATGCTATGAACATTGGGGTGCATATCTCTTTTTGAATTAGAGTTTTCTCCAGATATATGCTCAGGAGTGAGATTGCTGGATCATATGGTCGTTCTATCTTCAGTTTTTTAAGGAAATAGCACCCCACTCCAGTACTCTTGCCTGGAAAATCCCATGGACGGAGGAGCCTGGTAGGCTGCAGTCCATGGTGTTGCAAAGAGTCGGACACGACTGAGCGACTTCACTTTCACTTTTCACTTTCATGCGTTGGAGAAGGAAATGGCAACCCACTCCAGTGTTCTTGCCTGGAGAATCCCAGGGATGGGGGAGCCTGGTGGGCTGCCGTCTATGGGGTCACACAGAGTTGGACACGACTGAAGTGACTTAGCAGTAGCAGTAGCATACTGTTCTCCATAGTGGCTGTACCAATTTACATTCCCATCAATCATGTGGGACAAGAATTCTTGATAGATTTCTAGTGAATCATATCTTGGCAAACCCTGAGAAGCAGCTACAAAGAACTGCCTGGAGTTTGCTCTTTTCTTTGTTTTCCTGTAGTGAAAAGGGCTTCCATTGCAGTCTGAGGGATTGAGGTTAGCCATCAGGAAGAATTTTCCCTCTAACAGAGGAAAAAGTGAAAATGGATAACTGAGTTAATGATGTGGAGAGTAGCAGGGTCTTTCCTGATTGCATCTGTCCAGACTTCCTTCCTTGTGGGATCCAGCTGGGCCTCTTCATGTTTGGGTCTTGCTCTGATGCAGGCAGTTTGCCGGAGAAAGGTCTTGCTGCCCTGCAGGTGGCGCCTTTGTGCTGGCCAAGCAGGTACCCAGCTCTGCTTCAGCTCAATTCAGTCACTCAGTCCTGTGCGACTCATTGTGATCCCAGGGACTGCAGCACGCCAGGCCTCCCTGTCCATCACCAACCCCTGGAGTTTACTCAAACTCATGTCCATTGAGTTGGTGATGCCATCCAACCATCTCATCCTCTGTCATCCCCTTTTCCTCCTGCCTTCAATCTTTCCCAGCATCAGGATCTTTTCAAATGAGTCAGTTCTTCACATCAGGTGGCCAAAGACCAGAGTTTCGCTTCAGCATCAGTCCTTCCAATGAATATTCAGGACTGATTTCCTTTAGGATGGACTGGTTGGATCCCCTTGCAGTCTGAGGGACTCTCAAGAGTCTTCTCCAACACCACACTTCAGAAGCATCAATTCTTCAGCACTTAGCTTTCTTTATAGTCCAATTCTATATTGGACTATGTTGGTCCAATCCCACACTGGGGATTTGAGCATGTATGTATACACACTTAATATAAGTTAAGAGCATCTCTAATGAAAATGCAGTAGTTTGAGCATTCTTTGGCATTGCCTTTCTTTGGGATTGGAATGAAAACTGACCTTTTCCAGTCCTGTGGCCACTGCTGAGTTTTCCAAATTTGCTGGCATATTGAGTGCAGCACTTTCACAGCGTCATCTTTTAGGATTTGAAATAGCTCAACTGGAATTTCATCACCTCCACTAGCTTTGTTTGTAGTGATGCTTCCTAAGGCCCACTTGACTTCACATTTCAGGATGTCTGGCTCTAGGATGGTGATCACACCATCGTGATTATCTGGGTTGTGAAGATCTTTTTTGTATGTTCTTCTGTGTATTCTTGCCACCTCTTTTTAACATCTTCTGCTTCTGTTAGGTCCATACCATTTCTGTCCTTTACTGAGACCATCTTTGCATGAAATATTCCCTTGGTATCTCTAATTTTCTTGAAGAGATCTCTAGTCTTTCCCATTTTATTGTTTTACTCAATTTCTTTGCATTGATCACTGAGGAAGGCTTTCTTATCTCTCCTTGCTATTCTTTGGAACTCTGCATTCAGATGGGTATATCTTTCCTTTTCTCCTTTGCCTTTCACTTCTCTTCTATTCACAGCTTATTTGTAAGACCTCCTCAGACAATGATTTTGCCTTTTTGCATTTCTTTTCCTTGGGGATGGTCTTGATTCCTGCCTCCAGTACAATGTCACGACCTCTGTCCATAGTTCTTCAGGTACTCTATCGGATCTAATCCCTTGAATCTATTTGTCACTTCCACTGTATAATCATAAGGGATCTGATTTAGGTCATACCTGAATGGTCGGTTTTCCCTATTCTTCAATTTAAGTCTGAACTTGGCAGTAAGGCAGTCATGCACAAGGTCCACCATCTATCTGCCAGTGTGGTCCCCACCTTGTGCCCCACAGGGCCTCAGGCCTGAGTGAACCAGAAGTAGCTGCTGAGGCATCAAGGTGAAGAAGGAGAAAACTCTGGGGTTGGGGCTACTGATCTGCCCAAAACAGCTCAGGGGCCCCGTCCTGTGTGCCTCTCCTAGGGTGGCACACAGTGTGTGCTGAGTTGCGAAAACCCAGCACAGACCTTCACTCTGCCCCTCGCTGCCTGAGGACACTCGGATGCCCCCTTAGTTTCTGTTTCCTGCCCGAAGAGGTGAATGAGCCCTCCTCCTTCATTAGGCCGTCAGAACACCTAATAAGCACCTAACAGATGTTAGCAATATTGTTATTCAACAAACATGATGTATCAAAGCTTCAGGAAAGGTTATACTGCCAACTAGATGGATCCTGAATGATAGAATCACAGTGGTCTTATTTTTAGAAAATACTAAAGAAAATTTAATTACAATCTCAAAAAACTAAATTGAAAATTCCAGGTTTAAGTAACTTTGATTTTAAGTTTTGATATCCATTACTTATCATTTGCATTTGGCCTTTAAAATTTAATAGATATGTTTTAATATTTTAGAAAAAATAAATTTTTCACATACATTTTTTAAAAAGTTAATTTTTACAACTGACTTAATTTACATTTCTATGATGAAAATGTATTCAGATTTTATACTCTGGGTGTAATTCATCTTCTTTTTAATCCTTTGGATCATTGAGAAGGAGCGCAAATAGACATCATGATAGAAAGAGCAATTATGGAAGTGGAACTCAGACCCAAAAAGGCACAAAGAAACAGAAAAATCTTGAAAGAGACAGTCTGCTCAAAATGTAAAACACTGCCAAAAACAAGTGAGCAGATTTCACTGTACCCCTCCTCCCAACAAACCCACTTATAATACTAGAAATGAAAAAGGAGATGAATAAGCTGCCAACTGTGGATAGTTTTCAATAAAGATAATAAGAAAAAGGGATGGGATGTTCTTAAAAGAATAAACTTATGTGCTTATATTCAGCCAAACATCATGTTTTATTCGGGGTGGAGAAAGCCACTAATATATATAGAGACCAAAATAACAAAGCCTAGGTTTAGTAGAAATGACTAGAATCTTGATGCCAAAATAGACAGGTAAGATGGATTTTTAAAAAAACAAGGCAAAATAATTTCCTAGAACACCAAATTCAAAATGAAATCATTAACTTGGAGGGTAAGAAATGAAAAATGAAATTGAACATAATTTTTGGAAGTAATTATTACTCAGCTCTATTAGACTGTATCAGGGAAAAGGTCACGTTTGAATGGCTAACATTTACTGTGTGAGTTCTTTTTTCAGTATTGTTTATTTGGCTGTGTCGGGTCTCAGTGGCTGCAGACAGCATCTTCCCTGTGGCACACAGACGGTTTAGTTGTGGCTCATGGATTCCAGAGCATGAGGGCTTGAAAGTTGTGGTGTGTGGGCTTAGTTGCTCCATGGCACTTGGGATCTTAGTTCCCCGACCAGGGATCAAACCCATGTCCCTGCATTGCAAAGTGGATTCTTAATCACTGGACCACCAGAGAAGTCCCTATTATGTGAATTTTGAACTACAGCAAAACAAAACAAAGTAAAAATTAAGGAGAATTTCATTGATTTTACACCTTTTATAGAAAGACCACCAGGGAGTTCCCAAGAGTAAAGGTTTTGATTAAAGTAACAAACTGAATAAACTGCTTTCAAATTAGGCATGGTTTTTAAAAAATTGTCAAGGGTAAATCTACAATGACGCCACTGACATGATCATAAAGAAAAAAGGGGGTCTGAGCCAGAATTTTCACCCAAAATGTGAAGCAAGCTTTGTGTTATGTACAGCTCATGGTTTCAATTCATTGTAGGGGGTGTGGTTTCAACTGTGCCAGTGCATAGCATTCTTTGGACAATTCAACGATTACATATGACATTTTATGTATCTGTCCCAAGGCAGAACATCTTGATGAAACACCTATTTGACTCATAGACTTGGTGGGAATGCCAGCACGCTGTTTTTAAACCTGTCTTATAATCTGGACAAAATGCAGTTGTCACTGGAAGAATTCAATGAAACACCAGATGATCCTCAAATAAACAGCAAACCATGGACTTTGGCAGAATATGAAGGTATCTTTAGAAGTTTGTTAATTATGTTCTTGCCACTAATAATGTTAGCAAAAGGTTATTTTTAAAAAACAAACAAATTTAAATTGGCTGTGTCATATTTTAAAGGACTAAAAATACTTTTAAATATTTAGAGAAAAAGTTTTTGTAAGTAGAACCTTCATATACAATATGAAATAAAACTAATAAAATGTAAGGAAGCTAGAAAGCAGAAATAAAACACTCATATGACTGTAAAAGAGAAGATTCACATCCACAAAGTCCAGTTTATAGAGTCTATTTTCTGGCCATTGTGGATTAAGGCAGAATCTCAACTGCAAGATTTAGACAAATGAGCAAAATACTGGTATTTTGGGCTTTCTTATAATGTCCCAATGTTGAAAAATATAACAGAACTTAAGAAATACTGCATGGATTCCTCATGCTAATCAAGGAATGTAAATTAACATACTGCTGCCTTTATCAGAAACTTGTCTATGAAAAAATAACAGCGGAATTAAAGAGTGTGCTTGGGCATAGTCTATCACAACCTCCCTGCCTCATCACAGGCCTGCAACAAATACTTTATGGTCTGGCATTTGGGGTAGCACCAATCTAGATACTGATTCAGGAGGTGTTGAAATGTATGTACATATTTTTTGACCATGTTGCATGGCATGTGGGATTTTAGTTCCCGACCAGGAATTGAACTGTGACCCCCTACATTGGAAGCTCTTAACCACTGGACAGTCAAGAAGTCCCCAAGAGATGTTGAAATCTATAATGAGAGAAATTTATAGGGGAAAATTAGAATATTATATAACATATTATTATCATCATTATTTCCTGTTATAATAGATAAGTGAAAAAGTTGGCTTAAAACTCAACATTCAGAAAACTAAGATCATGGCATCTAGTCCCATTACTTCATGGCAAATAGATGGGGAAACAATGGAAACAGTGAGAAACTTTAATTTTTGGGGCTCTAAGATTGCTGTAGATGGTAAATGCAGCCATGAAATTAAAAGACACTTGCTCCTTGGAAGAAAAGCTATGACCAACCTAGACAGCATATTAAAAAGCAGAGACATTACT
>NW_011494606.1:2818850-2847571 GCF_000754665.1 Bison bison bison
AGTATGGATGTGAGAGCTGGACTATAAAGAAGGCTGAGTGTCAAAGAATTGATGCTTTTGAACTGTGGCGTTGGAGAAAACTCTTGAGAGTCCCTTGGACTGCAAGGAGATCCAACCAGTCAATCAGTCCTGCATATTCATTGGAAGGACTGATGCTGAAGCTGAAACTCCAGTACTTTGGCCACCTGATGCAAAGAACTGACTCATTTGAAAAGACCCTGATGCTGAGAAAGCTTGAAGGCAGGAGGAAAAGGGAACAACAGAGGATAAGATAGTTGGATGGCACCACCAACACAATGGACATGAATCTGAGTAGGCTCCGGGAGTTGGTGATGGACAGGGAACCCTGGCGTGCTGCAGTCCATGGGGTTGCAAAGAGTCAGACATGACTGAGTGACTGAACTGAACTGAATAAGCTTATTACATGATTTGAACATGTAAAATGTATGATTCACTTCTGAATCTAAGGAACACTTTAAGGAACATACAACTAATTCCAGTAGCTGTTGTCTCAGAAAATTGAAGTGTCTCCACACAGAACTTAAAGAAAAACGAAGAACTCAAGAAAGGTTGTCTAGCTTGTCATTTCTGGCAGTAGAACACAATTTTGTTACCAATTAGTTAACATACTGATTTTGTTGAAATAAAAGAAGGGAAAATTTATGCACTAAATGAATAACGTATTTGTTGTTGTTGTTCAGTCGCTCAGTCATGTCTGACCCTTTGCGACCCCATGGAGTGCAGCATGCCAGGCTTCCCTGTACTTCACCATCTCCCAGAGTTTGCTCAAACTCACACCTATTGAGTCGACGATGCCATCCAACCATCTCACCCTCTGTTGCCCTCTTCTCCTCCTGCCCTCAACAGTCTTTCAAATATTATTAGCCCATTAACAGAACACTCAGATGTACATGTGTGCTAAGTTGCTTTACTTGTGTTTGACTCTCTGTGACCCTCTGGACCGTAGCCCGCCAGGCTCCCTGTCCATAAGATTCTCCAGGCAGAATACTGGGGTAGGTTGCCATTTCCTTCTCCAGGGGATCTTCCCAACCCAGGGACCAAATCAGCGTCTCTTACATCTTTTGCATTGCAGGCAGGGTTTTTACCACTGAGCCACCAGGGAAGCCCCAGATGTACATGATAATGATTAAATTCAGTCACCTTTGATATTTTACTAACTTTCAGCCATATAAAAACCAGGTTTCCCAGTACAATATTGTTAATCAACTATACTCCAATATAAAATAAAAAGTTAAGAAATAAACAACCAGTTTTCAGTCCCATGAAAAACACTATTTTTCAATTTTGTCATTATTAAGGTATATTTGTTAAGGTAGGAATTGAAAACAATTTTCTTTAAAGAACCTGTGGGCCTGATTGAAGACTTTCAAATATTTAGTCATGTGATAGGTGGGCCTCCATTTGCACTCTTGTTCCAGGCCCCAGAAAGGTTAGGAGACCTCCTGAAGATCCTTCTTCAGAGAGGCTGTAAGGCATAACGGGGAACTCCTGAGTGCAGAACCAGAGGACCCACCTTACTGGACTTATTTTCATTCCTGGTTCATGAATCAGCAGCAACACGGCCTGCCTCACAGTGCTCTTTAGAAATCACGGGACATAATTATATGTGGAAGTGCTTCTTGACACGGAGACAATTCTCCAGGTGGAAACTCTTGCCCAAGAGCACGGCTTTCATGCCTTACCTCCTTCCTGTGGACTGGCTTGTCCCAGCAGTTGGCTCAGTGAAAGATGTAGGCCATGGTATTTTATACCACAGGCTTCCTCTTATGCCCAGTTGATCCAAGGGTGTTCAGGTGACCTACAACTTAAGAGTAGATGAAGATGAGCCGGATCAGAGAATATTTCCATTCTCCCATCAGTTCTCTCCCCTCCCCAGGACATCCTGTGTGCACTCAGCAACTCAGGAGAGCTGCTAATTCTCTCTACTCTGCCTCCTCTCTGGCCCCACCCTAACTCTCCATCTCATAAATGTAGTCTCATGGTATAAGCTAAGAAGTCGTTAGAGACTTGTAAGTCTTTTATCTAACACAGAGAAAAACTGAGATGGCTAAATTAGACAGGTTGTTATCTTCTACATGAAATAACCAAATATTCCTGATCAAATTTAGAACAAAATTTGACCCTGGAAAGTGGACTTGATAGAAATAAGGTCACAGAATTGAACTTGCCGTGACAGAATCTATCATCAGTGAAATCTAGTACTGACCAAATTGTGATCGATGAACCGAATTTCTGACATGAAACTTATGTGAAAAAGAATTAGTCCCCATGAAAATAGTTTCAGTCAACTCGAAATGAAAAAAGCGAAAAAATTGGAAATGGCTTAACTGGGCTTTATAGAAAATTGATCAAGGAATTAAATTGACTTAATGGAGTCCTTTCCGGAAAGCCCTTTCCCAAGGAAAATTCATCAAAGTCAGTGTACTTCCTAGCTACATCTTTGTATTTAAAATGTCTCCAGTGGATTCTCTGTGGAATTTTCATTTAGAGACTAGAACAGGTGGCCCACGGAGGTTGCACTTGAGAGGTCACAGCGTAGGTGTAGAGGGACTTGGAGAGTGTGGGCAGAGCCCTTTCTCCATAAGAATGTACTGCACTGGTATTAAGACAAATATAATCCAGACTGGATTCATTGCTTTATATTCACTATTATTCCATTCATTTTTTCTTCTGATATTAGAAGAAATTAACATTAAAGCACTTGTGTGGGTTCCTAAAAAGCACTGTGTGCCCTAGGCACTGTGGCTACTGGATAAGCTGGCTGTGGTAGGGGCCCTGGTCAAGGGTAAGCAGGAAAGTCTGGATGAACCTGGATGTAGGAGATGGAAGTTGCCAGTGTGACATCTCCTAGCCCAGCCTTCTTACAGCTGCTCCGTTTTTCTCAAGGCTTGGTTTCCATTCACTTTTCTCCACAGTGAATGTCTCATCTCTCTCCCTGGATTTCTGTTCTTGCAATCTTAAGAGCCCAACTAAACAATTCTAAGGCCCTCTCCCCACACTCATGAAGCCCCTCTCAGCAATCCATGTCATGGTTGTCCCGCCCCAGCCGAACTGTCAGTGTGGAGGAAAGCCGGTATGCACGTGGTCCCTTCCCTGACTCAGCTGTGTGTTCCTGGGCTGAGACTGGCTCTTTCTCTTTAGACCCCTTTGAGTACTTGAGTACCTCCTGCCTGCCAGCTCCTGGGGCATAGACCTTCAGGCACAGCATTAAACAAGACACAGACCTGACCTCAAGCGGCTTATTCAGGGCCAGCTGAGGGCAGTTTTTCTCAACCTCAGGACTACTGACATCTGTGCTGGATAATTCTTTGTTGTGGGAGGCCATCCCATGTGTTGTAGGATGTTCAGTAAACTCCTAGCCTCTACCCACTAGGTGCCTCAAACTTTGGCCATGAAAATATCTTTGGCCCCCAAACTTTGGCCATGAAAATATCTACTGCCCAAACTTGGCCATGAAAATATCTACTGCCAGGTTCCTTGGTCGATGGGATTCTCCAGGCAAGAATACTGGAGTGGATTGCTATGCTCTCCTCCAGGGGATCTTCCCAACCCAGGAATCAAACTGGCATCTCTTATGTCTCCCGCATTGGCAGGCAGGTTCTTTACTACTAGCGCCACCTGGGAAGCCCCAAATATCTCCAGACAATGCTAAATGTCCCCTAGGTGGCAGACATTGCCCTAATGAGAACCACTGGTTTAGAGAATGGGTGTTGATAACTGAGTCAAAGGGCTCAGGCATTACAATATAGCTCATCATGGGTTCCTTCAGAATGCCCACAGGAGCTGGAGGGGAGAGGGCTGCAGTTCAGGCTGTCAGAGATGCTTTATGGCTGAAGTGCGGCTTTAATTTGGATCTTGGAGCTGAGCAGAGCCTTGGAAGAACTGTCACAGCACAGAGAAGAACTGAGATAACTCTTATCATGTAAAATCAAGAAATGCTAATGCTCCAGTAGGAACAATGGGGGTTAGATAATGGGTAGATCTCATTATCAACTGGGGGTAAGGGCCTGTATAAATACCTAGGAAATCCTAAGATAATGCCAGGTTTGTTGTTATTGTTGCTAACTCGTGTCTAACTCTTTGTGACCCCCATGGACTGTAGCCCACCAGGGATTTCCCAGGCAAGAATACTGGAGTGGGTTGTCATTTTCTTCTCCAGGTGATCTTCCCCACCCAGGGATCAAACCAGTGTCTCCTGTATGGGCAGGAGGATTCTTTACCACTGAGCTACCAGGGAAGCCCAATACTTTCGGTCACCCATGAGTTAAATCTAGTTTAAAAATGTGTTCTGTTTGGTTCACCTAGTAAAAAATTAAGGTTTTTTTTCCTTTTTTTTTTTAAAGTATTTTTGGGCTGTGCTGGGTCTTTGTTGCTGCATGTGGGCTTCCTCTAGTTGCAGCAAGGGGGTGTTTATTCTCTGGTTGTGGCGTGTGGGCTTCTCTTGTTGTGGAGCGTGGACTCTAGGGTGCACGGCCTTCGGTAGTTGTGGCACACAGGCTCAGTCGCCTGAGGCATGTGGAATCTTCCTGGTCCCAGGAATTGAACTCATGTCCCTTGCATTGGCAGGTGGGTTCCCAACCACTGGACCACCAGAGAAGTCTCCAGCAAAACACTCTTAAAAAGGATGCAGTCACTCCATTTATACCAAGGTATACCTGATATAACTAACAGCTTACAATTTAGTTCACATTTTGACAGGAATCACAGTTTAGCCCAAGAGTCTCTGATTTCAAGGGTAACTTGCTGGGGGTGAGAGAAGGGTGGGAGATAACTTTGGGGAGGGGTCTGTGAGGCGGGGCTTAGGGGAACGGGCAGGGTCCTGGCTTTAAACTCCTTTTCCTAAACTGAGAATTGGAATTATTCTTTAAACCACAAGACAGCTGGGGCATTTCTTCTGGGTGGTTCCAGTGTGGGGAGAGTCTCCTTCCCACTGAAAAGACAGCAGCTGTGTGTGGTTTCCCTGACTTCTTTGGGTTTTCTGTTAACCTTACTTCTCTGTAGCTTTTGCCCTCAGGATCTGCTGGGCCCACCAGGCCTGGGCTGAGTTCTGAATTTCCCAAGGGGGTGGGCAGGCTGCACTGCGTGTGTGCGTTTGTGTGTACACGCTCACACACATGGGTCTGGGGCTCACTGTGACCCTGACCCATCTCCCAGAGAGTTCAGTGCTGAGGACTCTGGGGAACTGGTTTGTTTGGGGGGGATGGAGTAAATGAGAAGCCGCAGGGAGGCCTGCATTCAGCCGTTAAAGGGGATGCCCACTCCACTGGTCCCCTAGGACCACCCTAAGGATAAACTAGACGAATGGAAAGATGCTAAGAAGTTTAATGTAGCAAGTTTCTTTAGAATTTCATTACTGCGAATTCTGATTTGGAATTTGTAATATTTTAAAATATTTTGTTTTCATAGCAGACAATACATGTGCCTCCTGAATCTATTACCTCACTGATTAGAGAGGGCAGGGACCCATTCTCAGTCATCAGTGTCTCCCCAGCAGCTGGCAGTGCTGGTAACTGGCTGCTATGACTCCTGTCAGATGGTTCCTGTGCCTTTTCATGTGTGTGTGTGCACATGCACACACAGACACACTCTCCTTAGATCTTACTCTGTGGCATATAGAGTTTTGAAAGTCCATTATGGAAGACAGTAAACAGCAGGAGGGTGTTAGAGGGGCTTGGAAGGGCTGCGATGCTAAGTCATCCAAAATCTAATGTAAATAGTCCGGGGATGCAGAATAAGCAGGGCACATATCAAGGAGACCTGATCGCTGAAGAAACCTTTTTCTGGGCTCTTCTAATCATTCAGTGGAGCAAGTATCCATTTCAGCAGTTCTGATAGCATCCCCAGATGAAATGGGCTCATTTACCCATCTTGGGCCAAGACTGGGGCTGTGACCTGCATCCCTAGTCGAGTCCCCTGGGGTGGAGTCAGGAGATAGTGGATCGTGGCTATTGCTTGGGGATGATGGTTTGGAACATGGAATCTGGGGGCAGACATACCACACTGTCAAATTACTGAGTGACTTCTGGCAAATTGTTTGACTTCTGCAAGTTCCTTTTTTATCTGTGAAGTTCACATAGTACTTCCTCCTGAGACTGACAAAAGAATTAAAAGGCGAGTACATGGAGTCCTTTTGCCTGAGCCCACTACTGCTTGGCTCTGATTTGGGGAAGGGGAGGCTACGCAAAGCCCATCAGAGGAAGAGCACTTCTGGCTGTGGCTCAGGGCAGGCACAGCATCTTACCTCTGCTGTCCTGAGACAGGGAACACATGAAAAGAGTTGCATGACCTTGAGAGAGTTACTTAAACAGTGTTTTGTTTTCTCATCTACCACCCGAGTTAGGCTGAGCTGTACATGAGGTCGAGTTTGGGGGACAACAGTGGTACTTCTTCCCAAGCAAAAATGATCTAGAAACACCAATCCAGAACCATAGTTTGCTGTACCCTGACGCTCAGAGCTCTAGCCGATAAGCTCAGAGCTCTAGCTGATAAGCTACCTGGGTGACTCCTTCTGGTGGGTGTTTCCAGATGGAGGCAGCATCTCTTTTTGTTGCCCATAGGAGTGGAGATGATGCACTCTTCTCCTGATTACCTTGCCACACCATCGATGGAATTTGGGGATTAGTTTGGGGCCTCCCACCCTATATTCCATTGAATTGCAGAGATTTCATTTCACCCGTATTAAAAAAGCAAAGGCAGAATAACAGGTATTAAATTAAGATCATGCACTTTTGCCAAAGACCCTTCTACCCCCACCGGATCTCAGGGACTTCGGGTAAAGAATCCACCTGCAATGCAAGAGACACAGGAGACCTAGGTTCGATCCTTGGGTCGGGAAGATCCTCTAGAGGAGGAAATGGCAACCCACTCTGGTATTCTTGCCTGGAGAATTCCATGGACAGAGGAGCTTGGTGGGCTATAGCCCGTGGAGTTGCAAAGAGTCGGTCGGATACAACTAAGCAACTACGCACACTAGTTAACACTACTAGATTTTCTAAGCTGAAATGGAGCAGTCATTCTTACCTCCGGGTGCCGATGAGAACAGAGCAAAATCCCAGGAAGGCACTGGCTCTTCCAGGTGCTCAGCTTAGAGGCAGTGTGGGGTTGCCTGATAATACTCTACCTGAACTGTGTGTTTACCACCAGTTTGTGGGTTGCTCTATTTCTGACCCTTCACAGGACTTTTTTCTTCTTTTGCTGTTTTCTTGGCTACAGCTCCTCTTTGATGGTTTACTTTGCAGTCCTGTCATTTCACAAAATCCTACTCCTGAAAAAGGATTAGCAAAATTACACAGTGTTGCTGCTACTTAACATTCAGGAAATGCAGCATCCACACACAAGTTACCAATCATACTTACCAGATGGTAACTGTATCTTTTCCACCAGAAAGTGAGCAGCAAACACTGAAACTCATCACTAGTACAGCATTTAAATTCACATCCAGTTTTGATTTGACATCCTTAATGAGCTGGTATAATGAAAGACAGTATTTTGTCCCTATATTGTTCACTATTTATAATAGCTACAATAATGCAGACTTGATATTTTTTAAATTGTCATGAAAAAAAAATCTCACCATAACCTACAATTTTGATATATTCTGCATCTGAATATACTTTTTGCAATACTTTGGAGTTCTATATTCAGAATGGGCTAATAGAAATAGCACATGGCAGGAAGGATAAAAACTAGCAGCTGTTGATGGTGTCCATATATTTTTCTAGCACCACTGCTTAAGTTTAGTGATTACTTTTTGGTAGTTTATTTTAAAAACTTTAAGATCAACCAGTTCTCTCTTACTGGACTATATTAGGAAGCAGCTGATGCCCAGGGGTGGAGTAAGTTCCTGACGCGATAACAGCAGAGCCAGAGAGCCCGGTTTTCTGAGTCCCAGGTCTAGATTTCAGCTCATTGAACATGCCCTAAAGATCTCTGAGTTTTGGCCTTAAGCTTGGGGTCAACAAATTAAATGGCAACTCTGGCTAGTTCGGTTTCAGTGCACTTACAGAGTAAAGAGTGGTTGCTAATGGGCTGAATTGTGTCCCAATTCCATGGTGAAGTCCTAACCACTAGGACCTCAGATTGTGACTGTATTTGGAGAGAGGACCTTTCAAGAGGTGGTGGTTGTTTTGTTGCAAAGTCATGTCCGACTCTTGTGACCCCATGGAGTGTAGCGTGCCAGGCTCCTCTGTCCATGGGATTCTCCAGGCAAGAATATTGGAATGGGTTGCCATTTCCTTCTCCAGCAGATCTTCCTGACCCAGGGATCGAACCCAGGTCTCCCTCATTGCAGGCAGATTCTTTACCAACTGAACTTTGAGGGAAGCCTCTTATAGAGGTAGCTAAGGTAAAATGAGGTTTGTGAATTAATGGGCCCCGATTTAGTATGACAGGTTAGAACACAGGCAATACCACATGAGGACACAGCAAGAAGGTGGCCATCTGCATGCCAAGGGAAGGGGCCTCAGAAGCAACTACCCCTGATGACATCTGGATTTTGGACTTATAGCCTCCAGAACTGCAAAGAAATAAATTCCCACTATTTAAGCCACACATTTCTATGGCATTTTAAAAAATGGCAGCCCGAGCAAATACAGTGGTCCAGACCAAAGGAAAATGCAGAACTCACATTATGTTTTTGTTTGTAATAGAAACACTATGTTGTTAAGCAGGATTCATTTATCTTAAGGATACAGTGGTAGCTTACGGAACCAGAGCAGAATGCAGCAGGCCTCAGAAATGCACTGGATCTAGGGCCTGGAGCACTGCCAAGATTCTGTTCTCATCTCTGCTTTTCATTGTGTATCTGCTTCATTTTTGTTTTTTCTTTCTTAATTCATCCCAATTTCCAGTTCCTGGGAAGAGACTGACTGGCCCAGATTGAGTGAGGGACTAACCCTGTCTACAGTCATGCCGGAGGAGGCAGTCACAGGGCACACAGTGGCCATCAGAGCCCTCTGGAGACAGAGAAAGCATTCTCAGGAAAGCAGAGCTCACCAGACCATGAAATAGGCTCTCTGTAGCATGGAGGGTCTGACCCACCTCAAGGGCTATAGGGAGGCTAATATGTGACGCTCAGTGTGCTGAAGTGGAACAGTTGATGTATTAACAGTTTGGCTACAAATAGCAAAATTAAGGCAAGAGCAGCCTGAGACCTCATTCAGACCAAGAACTGCTTGTATCCTGATGGCTGTTTCCCAACTGAGGATGAGAGAGAAGGAAGAAATGCCAGCAATGCTGATTAGCAGCCCGTCAAAGGATACACACTCATTAGCTAGAAAAAGTTGACTGGTGATCAACTGGAACTCCAACATACAAATGGTATGGAATATTTATAACCTAAAAAATAATGTACAATGAAACATAACAGAAAGCCAGACTGGTCTCTGATTTCATACATACTTGGGAGCCTAAATCATTACTCTCTGAAAGGAAGAGGGGAAAAGATTAAGTAACGTTTTTTGTTCTAGAGAAGAGGGTAACATGGAAAATACAAGAATAAATTTTCAATTAAATCAGAATGAGTCAAAAACGGTTACCAGCCTGCATTAGCATGGGAAAAGGCGTCCTCACCACTGTCATGGCACCCTGCTTTCGCTCACATTACCTCTTCTTCTCCCAGCTGGCACCCAGGCCTAAAGCCCCTGCTTAGCTCCATCTCCTCTGTAACACCCTCCCTGACTGACCATATCATTTGGCATTTTATTTTTCTGAAACTGTTTGTGGACACTGTGTTCTCCACCGCCCCACCCAGGACTAAACCTCCTTAGGGTGAAGGCCCTTATGATATTCCCCAATTTGTCTTAAAGGGTCTCATACACCTTTCACGAACATTTATTGTGTGACTAGTTGCCACCAGCTGAACCGAAAACGGTCAGAAATCTGCTTGCCGGGCTCAAGTAATCTTAGAATAAACAGAGAAGAGAAACATCCAGGTATAGTCCTTTTAAGATAAAAACTTTATTTTACAATTATATAAAGCAGCTTTACGTTAAGCACAAACAATCCATTTACTTTGTATAGAAACAAAATACCTTTCCATCTGCAAAAAATCAAGTTTTGCTGTGTATAAAACTAACATGTGCACATTGTGCTTAAACTGCAAAGTCTGTACAGCTTTACAAAGGACTACCCTTCAGAAGGGCATCCAGTAAACACGTTATTGCATATTTAACATATGGTCTATAACCCACATGTACAATGGAGAAACAAGAAAAACAATCACAAGGAGGATGAAAATAGCAGCTTTCAGTGAAACTTTTGCACACCTATAAAGAAAAAGGACTGCCACATCGGAAGAGTTGTGCTTGTGTGTCATTTCTTGTATTTGCTCACGTACACTGGATGGTTTTTGGATGAAGCCTTTATGTACAGTAACTCTGAAAGGGTCAAACTTGACCTTTATCTGGAAACTTTTGGCTGGTTTTATAACTGAAGTGGCAATAGATTTAATTAAACATCAAAGCTAACTCAAGATAAGTGTAAACAACTAATACCCATAATCTTGGAACAAGGAAAAATTTAAAGAATTAAAAAAAAAAAAAAGGCAAAATACCTTCCCCATTTTCTCTAATCTCAGACTAAACATTTTGCATGATTTAAAACCCTAGAAAACTCCATGTGTTTAGGAACAAAAATGACAGATGGTCTTGGGCAGTGTTTCCCCACATATGTCCCTCAGATCATTTGCCTCAGAATTACCTGAATGCGTATTTTAAAAATTCAGACTACCATGCTTCACTGGCAGATTTACTGGATATCTGGAATCTGTATTTTAGTAAGCTCCCAGGTGATTCTGAGGCATTCTAAAGTTTGAGAACCACTGGTTTGTACTGCCAGGGATGCTACAGGTTCAACTCACCCTCTTTGAAAATCCTGGGATCACAGGAAAAATCGAGTTGCTGTTGCAACATGGAAGGCAGTATGAGACCAACAGCAAAGAAATTGCAATGCCATTTCTAGATCAAAATGTCTTTCTATTTTCAGTGAGAAAAGACAGCCACATTGTTAAGGCACTGGGATTTGTCACAGAAGCAGTACCACACTGTTTTCACTGATCCCCTCAATCTGAAGTAGCAGTATGCAAACAGAAGGCAGAAGTCTGGACTGCTCTAAATAATAACAAGTACAATGGCGTAAAAAGGATTTCCAGACTGGAGAAACTTTATTTTTGAGCGGTGAAAATAAAATAAAAAAAGGAGTCTAGATATTCTTATTGAGACATCTAATGTATGAAGACTACAAAGGTCAACAGCTAGGGGGAACTGTTGTGGCAAAATTGACGTGTGGTCAGTTAAACTGGGAGTTTCAACTTAATTTTCCATGGCCAGTTTCCATGGGCTTCCCTGGTGGCTCAGATGGTGAAGACTCTGCCTGCAATGTAGGAGACTCAGGTTCGGTCCCTGGGTTGGGAAGTTCCCCTGGAGCCAGGGAATGGCTACTCACTCTAGTGTTCTTGCCTCGAGAATTCCATGGACAAAGAAGCCTGGCGGGCTACAGTCTATGAGGTCACAAAGAGTTGGACACGACTTAGTGATTAACAGTTTCATGTCAGTTGTAGGTCTTCGTTCCGGCTGCTGATACAACATATACGTTGCACAAAGGCATGCATGCATTTTGCCATTTCTGAGTGGTGTTGGTAGACTAAGTCCAGGCAAGACGCAGGGGCAGGCAGGTGCCCACCTCGCTCTTGATGTGCATTTCATACAGGTCACACACACTGCACTGTGTGTGTCAGACTCAGTCCTCTGAAAGTACCGGATCTCGTATTTCCAATCTGTATAAGTTATTGTATTGATTTACTGTGTTGTCATACACTAAAACAGAGACAGCAAAATCAACCTCTCTCAGTTCTGACCTACTGCCTAAGTCCTAGAGCAGACACTGCCCAGGGTGTGAGGGCTATGATGCCTATTTATGTGAGGTATGTGGGATATAAAACCAAAATAAAGGTCTGATTACACATGTACAGCTAATATAGTAGCATCACTTTTATCCAAGAGCTGAAATAATTTAAAATTAAAAACTGCAAAGAAAAAATACCAGAAAAGTTTGGAAAGCTTACACAAAAACTATGTATTTTGTGTACATCAATAGTTTGGAAAGCTGAAGACCAAGAATGATCTAAGTAGGAAAAAAATCTGCTACAATCCTTATAATATCTGACCTAATATTTTTCCTTAAAGGGGAAAAGAATCTAGAAAAGGCAGTGGTAGTGGGCTTATTAAACTTACTACCTCCTCATCAAATCTAGGTTTATAGTAAAATTTCCCAAATGTCCCCAAAATGTCCCCCCAAAATAGACAAAACTCTCGAGTGTAGTCTGAAATGAAATACAAAATTTGAGATAGTGGCAAAAAGAAACCACCACAATGGGGGTACAGGAGGGGTATACTGATTATCAAATCTTTACTGATTGTAGATAGTTTCATAAAACAGATAACATTTTTGTTCTGTTTTGTAATTTCTTGTGCAGTCAACAAGTTTCATTTTAGTTGTGCTTACATTATATAACTGTGAAGCCTGAACACTGGTTGTGTTTTTAATTTATACACTTCAAGCAAACCATAAATTCAAAATATTCTCCATATATAACAACTTGAACAAATACAACAAATGCTCATCCACCCCTAAGAAATTAATTTATAGAAAAGAAAAATCATTTTTAAAGTTGCACACAGTCCACTATTCAGGCTACAAGTACATATTTACTGTATTTTAGCACATTATTTTTTAAAGTCTGCTTTCAACATAAACATAAATAACCACATTTTAAAAGAGCCCCATACTAAGTTTTCAGACAAGTGCTGGACAGCTGGCCATCAAGAGCTACTTACCATTGTCTTTCCCAAATCGAGAGAACTGGACTACCTGTGGAACTGAACAGGGTGATAAGCGAGGCCAAGTTAAACATCTTCATTCAGCCCACTGACTAAACACTTTTCTGCTATAAATGCCATCGACATTCTAAACACTAAACCCATGGAATGCAATTATCTCAGAAGACTGGTTTTAAGGATCATTTATCACTTTGATGTAATCCACAAAAACCTAGTATACAACCTTTTAAAATGTGCCTATGCTCTGCTGACACAGAGCCTCTAGTTTCTGTGTACAGCAGAGGCTGACGTAGGATTTTGGTTCTGAGCTCTAGTTGTGCTTTGCCCGGCTGCCTTTAAGGTAGCTCTTCCACCTCTTGACAAATTCTTTGAAGATTGGGGACTCATCAATGGTGCTAAGCAGCTGCAGTTGATTGATGTGGGTGGTGTGATAGTCCCAGCGGGCCAGGTTGGGGGCAATGCCAAGCATGAAGTGCCGGAGGTCGTAGATGGTTCCTGAGCCAGTGTCGTACAAGGGGAGCATGGCTTTAAGGGATTCCATGCCACGCTCATACAAGGACCTCGCTTCTTTCCCGAGTTTTTCCCCTGCAGTTTCTTTTAAGTCATACAGCCCAATTAAAGAATACATAAAGCCATTTAAAACAAAAGAGCTAGGTGTAGTTGGATATTCTTCATACCAGTCATGTTTATTCATAAACACAGCCTTGACTCCATGCTGCTCTGACAGAAACTTGTAAGGGGCTGTTGCCCTTAAAGCTGAATTGAGGAATATATGGTCTTTTGTTAAGAGATAGGCCCTGACTAATGTAGAAATGGCTTGCCCTTGGGCCATGGCGGAGTACCACCCTGGCTCTAAAGACTTGAAGCCTTCCCCTAACTTACGGGTCACCATAATCGGCCAGCCGCCTTTCTCATCCTGGTTCCTCACCAGCCAGTCACTGGCAGCGAAGAAGGCAGCCATGTGGGCTGTGGTAGAGATGGTAATGTTGTCAAGGAAGCCCTTCCCTTTCGCAATCAACCTAACCACCTTCTTGGGCATTATTCTTGTTGGCTTGACAGCTTTTGTGTTGGAAAGACCCACTCCTTTCCTGAGGTCAGTGACCAGGTCCCGGGTAACTGTGCTCCATGATGTTCTGGGCCCGATGCCATAGTATATGTCTCTTTCTTTAAAAGCAATTAGCTGGGTATTTGAGACATAATGTACAGTGAAGAGCTGATTCTTTTCTGTCGTCTCCAGAACCACAGACACACTTCCATTTGTTAAGAACTTGAGGTCAAATGAAATAATAAAATCTTTTGTGTTCCCCAGTTGCAAGGATACACCTTCACTGGTTTCTGTAGGGGAAAAAATATACCAAAAAATACTGGTTAGAATAGAAGGTTTCTCTCTGTATTTAAAAGTTACTTGCAATTCATCCTTGATAACCACTGACCATACAAAATTAATACATCAATATTTTATATGTTGGATTATTATTTTTTTAATTTTTATTTTTACTAAGTTAACCATAAACAAATGACAGAACTGTTGAGTCCATGATGGCTTGTGAGCATCAGACCAAAGCTCTTTTACCTTTTGGCCTGTCTAGTTTACATCAGCAGGGTTAATGGCCTTAGCATATACACTGTGGTCAAACTGCCTTTTCTAGATCAAAACTGGTTGATCAATAATCAATGGCTGGCTAATATACCTATTCTACAAAAAGAAAAAAAAATAGCCAAAAGCTGGTTCCACACATAGTATTACAAGAAAGAGGCTAGAAGAGAAGAACGGTTAGATATGAATTGATGGATCACACAATTATGGAAGTTGTATGAAGAATGAGAACATCTTAAACATCAAATGATGTTTTGAGTGATTTTTTGAAAACCAATTTCAAAAATTTTTTTTTTTTTGGCTATGCTGCATGCTTGTGGGATCGTAGTTCCCCCATCAGCAACTGAACCCAGCCCCTCACAGTAGAAGCATGGAGTCCTAAATACTGGACTGCCAGGGAATTCCCCCCAAATTTTTTATTTAATTAATATTTGGTAAGTATTTACTGTGTTCTAAGTGCTTTACACATTAATTCATTTGGCCATTATAACAATTACAAGAGTAGTGCCATTATTACTCTTTATGGATGATGAACAGAGACAGAAAAGTATCTTGCCTAAGGTACAAAGAGTTGAACCCAGGTTGTTTAGTCTGGCTCTATAAAGTACATGCTCTTAATCACCCATCGTTGGAGATGATAGGTTTGTTTTCAGACACTCACTGGAATTGTGAATAAAACTTCTGGAAACTAAGCAATGGGCTCCTATAGTCAACAAAGTGAGGAATACTGGGGGAGATGGAGGGGAAAGCATAGGTTTTGGAGTTAAACAAACCTAGTTTGAATTATTAACTCCAACACTTACTAGCTTTGAGATGTTCAACAAGATATATCTTTTAGCCTTGGTTTCTTCATGTGTTAAGTAGAGATAATATTACTTTGCAAGGAAACTGTGAGGATTAAAAAGAAAAAGGATAGTGGATTGAAACATAGTAAAAAACGATGTTGATAATTCTGAAGCCAAAGGGTTCAGAGACTGAAAAAATAGTAAGAGCTGTTCTATTTGGCAAATAGTCAAACAGGAAATTTCTCTTGCATATCTATAGTATGAAGACAGCTGACTCTCGGAAAGTTGACTTCTACAAATAAAAGAAACTGAGCATATTAAAACCAAACAGTAGCAGCAGCAGGAAGAAGAAGGAAGAAGAAATCGAACAACAAAATGTTTCTTCTTCCTGTTGCTGCTACTGTTTGCTTATAATATGCTCAGTTTCTTTTACTGCTCTAAACATAACAGAATTCAAGGGATGGTTCTAAAAAGCTTCTCAGCCCTTGAGGAGATCAAGATGAGGGCTGCTGTTTTCCACCCTAATCCAGACTACACTATTCATCAGTGTAAAAATAAGCCCTCTAGAAGAACCCAAAATCAAAAGTCCTTTTTAGTCTAAGCATTTCCTGCTACAAGCCATAAGCTAAATATTCTTAAACATCTCCATGTACTTTCTCACCCAGCCAAGCTTGTTGTTTTACAATAGGCAAAGATGCTCTGTGTACTAGAATATCACAGAATGCCACAGGATAAAAGAAGTTTTAGTCACAGAATACAAAACTAAAGGTCACTCATTATTTGCACTGCATTAAACACTCATAAATCCGTTACTTAAGGCCATCTAGAAGGAGTAGATTTGTATTGTGGCTTTCAAGGTCTGTGAATTACACAGCCATCAATAAAGGACAAGGAGAGAATACAGAAAAGGTCTTCTAACCTTTTCTCTCTTTTTATTTACCAACTGGCAAGGCTGGTGGGAGGAAGGATGAGTTCTGCTCTTGACAACATTTCTCCACAGAAAACTAAGCCTGAGGTGCTAACTAAAATTATTCCATTGTCTTTTTAACTAATGAACTCATTAATTCTCATGGATATTGATTAGTGGAGAGAAATACATTACATCCCAATTAATGAGACTGTCTTAGTAAAAGGGGAAATGTTGCATAAAGTTAATTTGATTTTATAAAAGATTTTATTAATGAAATGGCTTTATATGAAGTTTGAAACAATCTAGCACATTAACAAAATTCCACATAGGAAGCAGGCCTGGTTGGTGATGCTATATTAACTTGAAAAAATAAAAAGCTACTAGTAAAAAATAGGCAAAGGAAAGGATGGCTCTCTCTAGAAAGAAAAATTTCTACTTTAATGCAAAATAGCTTGAAAATTAAAAGATGAATACTATGCTTAAATATTAAACTGAGGAACTTCATTCCTATGGGATATAGAGCTCTGGAAGGAGAAAGCCCTCATGCAGTAACCTGGTTCTTGTGGCCTGGCTCTTCACACAGTAAATATTCCTTATATAACCTTGAACTTTTTAGCTGATCCTTTTTTAGATTTCATTTGGGTGACACTATTTGTGTCTTTATCTATGTAATATCAAGGCATCTACTAATGTGATTTTTACAACCATAAAAACCATTTTAAGGGAGTATCAGGTGCCATAAATCAACATAAAATTAGCAAACACACATAAAGCAGGACTTACCTGGAGCAATGAACTGTTTAACATTGGTGAATCTTGACTTATCAGCCACACTAGCCATAAAGCAGCCCTTGGGCACAGTCCAGTCATTGGGCTTGCTGTTTTTGTCCCTGTCTTCTGCTGTTTCATATACCTCTATATGAGGGGGTTTTTCAGTTAGATTCTTGCTGTAGTGACTTAACCCATACTGTGCAATCTGGATTGGGTAGAAATAGCCTTGAGGTCCCCACTGTGTAGATAAAGGTACACCTATAAAATAGAAAAACAAAATAAATAACTATCTCCAGACATTCATAATCCTATTCTGAATACTACTTTTCACTGTTTTACTTCACAGGGTTATCCAGTAACTTTAAAGCTTCCTTATTACACTGTTTTCATAATTACTAAAAATAGTACCAAATTAATCAGAAATGAAAACCAAAATTAAATGTTTATTCATTCTCACTCATTATTTGTTGACAGATGACAATGCATTGTTGTAAATTGTAAATTATCTTTTAAGGACTGATTTTTAATGAGTGCTACTCTTGCTCATAGCTATAGGTGTCATTTTTCATAATTCTATTTCATCATTCAAGTTCTATACAATTTAAACACATATATTGATAGTTAACAATTACCTGTTTTATTCTAGAGTATTAAACCTGAAATTTTCTTAACATCTGTACTTAACAGTCAAGTTAATTATCTTTCCCTCCAATGTCAAGATTTGGTCTAGCAACTATATCATCAGATGGTTAAAGTACTTGCTTAAGAAGCCAGCTATGATAGGCAACTTAAAGTATAAACAATTTGCAATTCTTTCTCATATCCCTCATGACAAAATGTAATTCCTGAGAATCAGGAGTACTTAAAAAAAAAAAAAGAATTACGGTTGTATATTTAACCGTGGATTTTTTTAAAAAATACATTTACTTTTATTTATTTGGCTGTCTAAGGTCTTAGCTGCAGCATGTGGAATCTAGTTCCCCTACCAAGGATTGAACCCAGGCCCCCTGCATTGAGAGTACAGAGTTTTAACCACTGGACCACAAAGGAAGTCCCTTAACCATAGATTTTTGATAAATTCATTAATGGATTACTTCTTGTAAAGTTCTAAGTAAAACTTTCAAATGTTTGGTATGAGTATTTACTTTAGTAATTGCTTACATGGGAAATACAGTAATACCACTGTACAGAACATTTTATTATTGCATCATGGTGTATGTGTTGAGAGATAACTCCTATTTGGAGTCCTAAAATATGTTAACAAGCAACAGATGGGTACAGCAGAAACCAGGAACTTATAAAACCATATGCGTTTTGGTGTAGTTTCAAAATAGTTTAAGGAATTGGGTTTAAGAAACTAGGCCGCAGATAAGCTTTTTAAATTCAATATTCTTTCTCCAAGGGTAGATTTCTTTTTTCAAAAGATTTTCACTGAGTAAAAGGAAGGTTTATACTATCTTATTATATGGGTAATAACTATGATAATGTGCAATTGGCCTAAGAAGTGATAGACCGATCAATGGAACAGAACAGTAGGCCAGAAACATACTCTAGTTTTAAAATATTTCAGTATAATGATAAAGATTGTATCATTGATCAGCAGGGGAAAGAAGATTCAATAAATGTTAGGGGGGAAAACATCTAAAATTAGACCTTGGCTTTGTACCATTTGCCAAAATATAAATCAGCTTAGAGGGACTAAAATATTAAATGTAAAAATACAAAACCATAAAACTATTAGAGAAAATAAAGATTAATAGCGATTTTCTAAGCATAAAAGTAGTAATTTTTAAAAAATTCCTTAGTAAATAGAACTAAAATTTTCTAAAACTAACAAACCATAAGTAAAATGAAAAGACAGTCAAATTAAAGAAAATATCTTTAGCAAATGTGACAAGGTTTTACTACCCTTGCTATATATATATAAAAGGTCTCACAATATATTTTTCCAAAAAACAACACTAATCACAATGAAAAAAGAGGGGAAAGAAAATCAAGGTCATTCTATAACAGTTAAAAGGATATGAAAAAGATACCTGACCTCACTAATTGCTACAGAAAGCAAATTATGAGATCCCTTTGTAAATGACAGATTAAAAAACAATGTTTCATGATGGCAGGAGTGAGATTATTCCATACATTTTTACAGAATGTCCTGATTATGAGTATTAGTGCTTAAAATGCTCAATAAATATTCAATAACAAGAGGAAATAATCCTGTTGAGGGGAAAAATATACAAAATCTACTACAGAGAGTGATTCTAAACTGTTTTAAAAAATGTATATATACAACAACAACAAAAAGATTGGGAAAAACATCAAAATATTAACAGTGGTTACTTTTCACTTTTTCTTTAGCACCTAAGGCACCTAATAAGCTTACACATTTTTAAAAAGCTACTAGGGGAAAAAGGTTTGGCAATGGATAACTTTCAAGTTTCTAACAAACTATTACCCTCTTGAACACTGTACGATAAATATCATTACAACTATGTTAAAACATATACCTAGGTATAAAGACCTTCTGAGAATATACAAAAATGGTAATCATTATCTTGAATGGTAAGAATCTATATGAATTTGACCCCTTCCTTCTACTAAACATTCTGTAAAGATATTACAAAAATTAAAATATTAAGATATGAAAATTACTTTTATAACAAAATGAGAAAAATGAAATAAAACTCAAACCAAGCAATCTTAAAATACATTACGTTCTTTCCTTTGATTAAATTATATACTTTAAAGTCAAATTCAGTTTGGCTTTCTGATCAATTCTAGGTTTGAAATATAAATTCCAAAACATCCATGAGGAGCCCTCAGTGCTCCAAATTTTAGAGACAAGGAAAGACAGTATAGACAGCAGACTGTAGGAGTTCCAATGTAGGTTCAGAGACAATGGTACTATGTATTATCTTGTTCTGAGAACTTTAACCCTTCAACCAGAGATGATACCTGGCTAATCTGATAACAAGATGGCACTGGTACATTGATGGGTTCGCTGGATGGTCTGTCTCCCTTTCCCATCTCCTCTCATAGGATAATAACTGTATATTTTAATGCAAAATTTCTGGAGATGCTGCCTTGACTTTGATAATTTTAGTTTCCAGGGCAGGTTAATGGCATAATCCTATTTAATCAGGTATGATCTTATTGGAGCCCTTAAATCACCATCTAGAAGGCTGAAGGTTCAGGTTTAACCTGTTCCTCCATGCTAAGTTGGAGTGGTGATAGGTCTCTTGATAATAAGCTGTGTAAGTACTTGCTATGTAATTAACGCTTACAGTCACTTATTTCTCAACACAATCCGGATAGGAAAATGCAGTGGAGTAGACAGATACCAACCTTCAACCCCACTTATGCACTTGACTCTGTCTCGGACTTCCACATTGTAGCCTTCAAAGGACATAAACACACCATCAGGGTGATAAGGGGCTCTCTGTGCATAGACTTTGGAATAGCTATGAGAGAATTCAAACCGATCATAGCCATCATACTGAACCACCTTTCCGTAAACGTCAAAATATTTCTCTACCCAGGTGAATGGAAGAAAGACTTCATTCCCCTCTCGTCTCCCTTTAATTGTGTGTTCATCATTTATGAGGCAGTCAATTTCTTCATATTTGAGCCCTAACACCCTGCCTCCCCCATTGTTATTGAAGCCCCCAACAACAGGGGGCGCTTTCTGCTGTTCCTGAGGGAAGGCCTCCTCAGACTGCTTGGCCATGTGGTTCACATAGTTGTTGCTCTCAGACGCTGCTGCTTTTTTTTCTAAGGCATCCACTCTGAAGCCACTACTCAAGTGCCGTGGAACCTGGATCGCTTTGTCACTGGAACACTTATTCCACAAAAGTACTGTGACCAAAGTGAAGAGTGCGCAGATGATAATCAGAGTCTTATAGTTGACCCGAGCTGCCAAGCAACGCATATTCAGACCATACCTATGGAGGCAAGAAGAAAAATTCACACAAAGATGTACTACTGACATTTCACAGGATAAGGCTTACTTTTTTATACTGAACCAGGGCAGTTTTATTAACTGCATGTAATCTGATCACACTTAAAATTACTAACTCAAACTTTTCAGCAGAGACAAAGAAAAGGAAGAGATGCTTCCCCCCTCTTAAGATGCTCAGTTAGCACGATCCTCTAAAGCAAAGATTCCCAAACTCTCTCTGTTTGTGCCTCCAAGCCCCTATGTCAAAACAAATACCTTCCATTTATGAAATAGGTGGCTCTAACAACTTAATACATGCTTTTGTCCTAACAACTGAGTAGCTGTTTGAAAAAATATAACAGGTCTTGTCAAGGTAAACACTGACATCCATGGTGCCAAATCCAACAATGCTCATTCTGTGTTACCTCTCAGGAGCATAAAATAGTAAATGGCTCTTTCCTTTCTGAAACACTTTATTTCCTGACTTCCAGGGCACCATTCTTTCTTGGTTCTCCTTATACCCCACTAGATGCTCCTCCTAGTCATCTTCGATCATTCCTTCTCATCTCCCTGAATCTTAATGTTGAAATGTCTTAGGGTCCAAGTCCTCAGACCTCTTCTTTATCTCTACTCACTCCCAGGTGATCTCACTCATGAATCACATGGTGTTACATACAATTTATATGCTGACTTTTCCCCAACTTCTATCTCCAGGCCAGATCTTTCTTCAGAACTGCAGGCATACATGTGTATGTGCCAATCCAAGTAACTGACATCTTTATTTGGAAGTCAAATGGATTTCTGAAACATAACATTCAAAATTTATTCCCTAAGCTCTCCCTTCAACCTGTTGTTTTACTGGTCAGACCAGAAATACTGAGTCCTTTCTTGTTCACCCCAAACCCAGCCAGTCAGGAAATCCTGTTGGCCCCACCTTTAAATTATATCCAGATTCTAATCACTCTCACCAACTCCACTGTTAACACCATACCAGAGTCACTGCCATCTTTCACTTAGAATACTGCAATCATGGGGGCTTCCCAGCTGTTGCAGTGGTTAAGAATCCACCTGCCAATGCAGGAGACACGGGTTTGATTCCTGGGTCAGGAAGATCTCCTGGAGTAAGAAATGGCAACCCATTCCAGTATTCTTGCCTGGAAAACTCCATGGACAGCAGAGCCTGGAAAACTACAGTCCATGGGGTCACAGAGAGTTGGACACAGCCAAGTGACTGAGCACACTGTAATGATGTCTAAACTGCTCTCCCTGCTTTTTACCCTTGATCTACTATTCTACCCCAAAGTCTACTCTTGACATAGCACTCAGAACGATGCATTTAAATATAAGCCAGATCATGTCATTCCAGTCACGACGGGAGAAGAAAATGATGCTCTCGCCCCTACCGGTCTTGTGGTATACCAACCAGTTGTGACTGTATATAGTAGTCCTGGCTTGCTTGTTGCTGGGGTCATTGGGAAATATGGAAAACTATAGGTTAGTTGTATGTGCAACATATCGAATATCTCAGTACACTGAAAGTAAAGAGACTAGGCTTATTGCTATTTGCTACAGTAGCTCTAATTTATTTCATGGTGTAAATCCACAACTACTCATTTTATGGTTGTCATCCTTCTTTCCCCTTTTCCTCTCAATAAACCCTTCTGGCAGCAATGAGATTTTTTAAAAAAATCAAACTGTTAAAAGAAAAGGTTTAATGAAAAACTGCATAATGATTTTCTGTTTTTCAGGAAAGCTGATGATGAATGTGTAATTCACTCATTTCTTTTAATTCCAAGAGGACGTAAACCCTGAGCCCTCGCATATCTGAAAGCAACTTTATTCTGCTCTCACCTTTGATTAGTAGTTTGGCAGGATATAGAATCCTTGGGCTACATATGATTTTCTTTCTAAATGCTGAAGGCAATATTTTACTTTCTTAAAGCATTACCAGCTACTGATGAGAGGTCCGATTTCAGTCTGATACATGTCATTTTGTGCATAACTTCCCTCTGGATCTTGTGTTTACCCTAGGAATTCTTCAGTTTTACAAGAATGTGTTACAGTATGATATTTAATTCACTATTTCAGCACGTGGTGTACTCTTTCAATCTGAAACCTTGTGTTCTCTTATTCTTATTCAACAGATGTAGTATCCTTTTGTAACTCTGGGTATGTTAGAGTTCTGTTCTTGTAAGTTTCTCTCTGATATGTCTATTTTCTTTAGTGGCAATTTTCCTGGTTATTTTGGTCTCTTTCACAGTATTAGCTTTCCTGACACGCTTGTGATCTTTGGTTACTCATTCATCTTTAGGCTTGAATGACTCATTAGCCAACACAGATTTTCTCTGTTATTGTGAAGATGGTCTGATTTCTAGCTAGACTTCTCTCCAGGGAGGAGCTCTGTGTGGGCTAGGTACAGGCTGAGCGGTACTGTTCCTTTAGGGTGTGTGGGTGGGGACCCAGCAGGCCCTCTAGATGCCAGAATGAAGATGACTTTTTATTTTGTTCTGGGGACATAACTTCTACTCTAGAAGCCTTAGCTTTTCCCAGTTTCTCTAAAGAAAGCCTGGCAAGACGTGGGTTCGATCCCTGGGTTGGGAAGATCTCCCAGAGGAGGGTATGGCAATACATTCCAGTATTCTTGCCTGGAGAATCTCATGGACAGAGGACTCTGGTGGGCTATGGTCCACAGGGTCACAAAGAGTAGGACATGACTGAAGCAACTTAGCATGCATACATGCCAGCTATCTGCAGTTCAAGTGCAGGGATGAGAGAGGTAAGGAGGAGGGTAGAGCTGTGCCTTCTAGTACTCAAAAAAAAAAATCCAGAAATACGTTCAATTATCATTCTGTGGTAATCTTCCCATTTCTTGTTATTGACTTCCTTTCTTATTTCTATATATTTTATTTCAGTGGGGCAACAGGAGGAAAGGGAGGCAAAGATATGGGCTTGATCCAACTTGGAAATTGTACACAGATTGTAAGAGCTGGAATCCAATAATATATTTTATCATCTGCATTTACTATGAGAAAACATGTTGAATGCAAAAAAAAGTGTGGAACAAGAAAATCTTCATAAGTCATGTATTTATAAATTGAGGATTTCCTTATGTAGCAGCATGGGCAAACTGATAATAATAAGTGATGTTTCATAAAAAAAAAAGAGCCCTCCATTAAAAACATTTATGTGGCAACTTTTGAATTATCTGTCAGCTATATCTAACATTTAGACCAGTTTAAACAGAAATATAAAGCTTTTGTTCTTCTTTGAGATGCACCCTTCCTCAACGACCCAAAAGACCTGCTTATAGAACTAGCAGACTACCATTATGATGAGGCATATGAGGCATATATTTTTCCATATATGATGGAAAAATAAAGAAAAACCCATTAAAAACTTTCAATAACCTTTACGTCCAGATTTTTAAGCAATCAGGAAAAAAAATAAAAACAATCAAGGCTTCTCAGAGAAATCATTCTGAAAGGTCCCCCTTTAAGTCAAAGTTGTGAGAATTATGACTGACATTGACTGAAATGGTGAATCAATAAAAATCCACGAGTCTATAATAACATTCAGAAAAGGAGAAAGCCAGAAAAGATACTTATGTCATTTTGTGATAAAAATATGTAACTAAGTGAAAGAATTTATTTATCTAGTCTTCGCAGGAGAACAAACCAATAGTCCCAGATGATAAAAAATTCTAATTTACAGAAAACATGTGGTTAATAATGTGGAAGAAAAAAATAAAAATCAGAAAATTAGCATATGTGATTCCTCATGCAATTATTAGTTTAGGCAAGTATTATACCCAGGCATATGTTTGATAGGGACTTAATGATTCATACTGTGTGCAAAGTAACACCAAGTACATTATTTCCCAGTCACAAGGAGAAAAAGGTGAAACTCTACAATGAAGGGATCAGTTATCACCCTAAATCAGTAGTCAAATTCAGTCGCATTAATGATGACCCATCCAGATATTGTGCCTCTTGATAAGTTAAAATAAAAAAATACATAGCCTATTGCATATCCCAGACAAAAATGTTTAACTTGGATCTCTTAGGCCCTACGATTTAACTTTGAGTTAACAGAAAATACAAGGGACAGAGGAACAAGTTAAATGCAGATGCAACCAATACATCTAGAAAATGAAACACCCTGCAGGAGAATTGGCTCCATCCCCTCAATAAATTAATGGTATGAAAATAAAAAGGAAATTGGGTTAGATTAAAAAAAAAAAATAGACTTAAGGACTGTAACAACCAGATGTGAAACTTGGTCTGAAGCTGGGAAATTTGACTATGGCCTTGATAAGAAGAAAAGATGGAAGGATATATGGAGGTTAACACTGAAATAATGAGGTTACAAAATAGCACATATAGTATGATTTTCTAATTTTCCATGAATATATTTACTGTTTTTTTAAACCATATAATAGAAAATTAAGAAGGTCAAAGTCACTTTTGTTAAAATATTAAATGTAAATTTTGAGTTAAAATATTTTGTTTTCAAAACAGACACTGAAATTTTTTGGAGGGGAGGATGGAGAGAAAGAAAACTCTGAGTATTGACATGCAGTGCTAACTACCAAATAGGCTTATCTAACTGCTACTGCTGCTGCTAAGTTGCTTCAGTCGTGTCCGACTCTATGCAACCCCATAGATGGCAGCCCAAAAGGCTCCTCTGTCCCTGGGATTCTCCAGGCAAGAACACTGGAGTGGATTGCCATTTCCTTCTCCAATGCATGAAAGTGAAAAGTGAAAGTGAAGTCACTCAGTCGTGTCCGACTCTTCGAGACCCCATGGACTGCAGCCTACCAGGCTCCTCTACCCATGGGATTCTCCAGGCAAGAGTACTGGGGTGGGGTGCCATTGCCTTCTCCTTTAGGCTTATCTAAAGGTAAGTGCAATATTTTATTATGTTTCTCAGATTATAGAAAACTTTTACATTTTGAAAAGTAGACTGCATTGACATTTTGCTAAGTATAAGTGATAGTAACTTTAAAAGCTAAAACCAGGGTTTTCTGCTGAGTAGTGATAAGCTTCCTACTCATTTTAAAGCCTTCGCTACATCCACAAATTAGATTAACCTTTCAAGTTAAAGGGGAAAAAAGTAAATAAATAAATTCAAAAACCACGAAAGCTTATGTACTGCTGACCTTAAATATTTCATTAGAGACATAATACAATAAAATTTAGTTTATCAACTTTAGAGATCTAAAATAGGAAATAACATTCAGTAAACATCAAAAAGAAACTGTAGTAACTTATTTGCTGAAACCGTTAAAAATTAAGTAAAGAAAAATATAACTTAGCTTCCCTCTGGGAGAGCAAACAGTTCTCTTCCAAAATGATTTGCAATTCAAAGAAATTTTCCTGATACTTTACTTTTCAAATTCATTTTCCTAATTGAATATTTCAAGTAACCATTAGAGTAATTTAGTAAACATGAAAACTGCATATCACCATGAGTTTTTAAACTGTGAAGGTCATATTTCAGTTAAGAACAACCTTTAAATAAATTTGTAAAGGAGTTCAGTGATAGAAATTATTGGCTTTTTCTTTCCTCTGAATAATGTAGACCAAAGCTTGCCTGCCCATTATTTTCTTTTATTTATTTATATATCTAACAACTGATATTCTTATAATCCTTTGGGCTTCCCTGGTGGCTCAGTGAAGAATCTGCCTGCAATGCAGGAGATCCAGGTTCGATCCCTGGGTCAGGAAGATTCCCTGCAGAAGGAAATGGCAACCCACTCCAGTATTCTTGCCTGGAGAATTCTATGGACCGATGAACCTGACGGGCTACAGTCCATAGGGTCACAAAAGAGTTGGACACAACTGAGTGACTAACACTTTCAACATTTTGAATCCTTTGGTACCAAGTAAACAGAAGGAACAGCAGTTGCTCAATAGGTGATCAAACTGGTTCAATCAGTACCTATTCAGCAGCTAATGCGGCAGGTAAGGCACAATTCCTGTCCCTAAAGGCCAGGTTGGTGGGAAACATAGGCATAAACACAATAATGCAACAACACACCAGCTGTAAAAAAGAAAAGTTATATAGAATATGCTATGAAACACTAACATTCTAAGTATGAAGGAAAGTGAGTACACTGGCAGTCCAGCATGCTCGGAATCAGGTGTTTCCCCAGATATCCACCTGGCTTGCTCCCTTACTTCTTCAGGTCACTGCTTAAGAGTTACTTTATTAGAGACACTTTCTGACCACCTTATCCTAAGTAGGAGTTCTCACCCCATCTTCTCTAGGTTCTTGATTTTTATTCATAGAATTTATCATTACTTGATATTTTTGTTGCTGTTGTTGTTCAGTCACTAAGTCATGTCTGACTCTTCACAACCCCATAGACTGCAGCATGCCAGGCTCCCCTGTCCTTCACTATATCCCAGAGTTGTTCAGATTCATATCCACTGAACTGGTGATGCTATCCAACCATCTCATCCTCTGTCACCCCCTTCTCTTCCTGCCCTAAATCTTTGCCAGCATCAGGGTCTTTTCAAATGAGTTGGATCTTTGTATCAGGTGGCCAAAGTATTGGAGCTTTTCAATGAATATTTAGGGTGGATTTTCTTTAGGACTGACTGGTTTGATCTTCTTGAAGTCCAAGGGACTCTCAGAGTCTTCTCCAACACCACAGTTGAAAAGCATCAATTCTTTGGCACTCAGCTTTCTTTATGGTCCAACTCTCATATCATACATGACTACTGGAAAAACCATAGCTTTGACTAGACAGACCTCTGTTGGCAAAGTAACGTCTCTGCTTTTTAATATGCTGTCTAGGTTTACCGTAACTTTTCTTCCAAGGAGCAAGTGTTTTTTTAATTTCATGGCTACAGTCACCATCTGCAGTGACTTTGGAGCCTGATAAAATTAAGTCTCTCAGTTTCCATGGGAGAAGGCAATGGCATCCCACTCCAGTACTCTTGCCTGGAAAATCCCATGGACGGAGGAGCCTGGTGGGCTGCCGTCTATGGGGTCGCAAAGAGTCGGACACGACTGAAGTGACTTAGCAGCAGCAGCAGCAGCAGCAGTTTCCATGGGAAACTGTTTCCCCATCTATTTGCCATGAAGTGAGTGACTGGATGCCATGATCTTAGGTTTTTGAATGTTGAGTTTTAATCCAGCTTTTTCACTCTCCTCTTTTATCAACAGGTTCTTTAGTTCCTCTTCACTTTCTGTCATAAGGGTGGTGTCATCTGCATATCTGAGGTTATCGATATTCCTCCTGGCAATCTTCATGTATATATAACAATCAGAATCTAAAACACTTCCTTTACCCCGAAAAAGTCCCTCATGCCCCTTTATAGTCATCCCTTTCTGCCACTACTGCTCTTTTATCCCTAAAATTTTTCTTTTTCCAGGATGTCATATAAATGAAATCATATTAAGTGGCCTTTTGTGTCTGGCTTCTTGCTCTTAGCAAAATGCTTTTAAGGTTCATCCATGTTGTTGGTGATATCAGGCATCAGTTTATTGCCGAGTTGTATTCCATTGTATAGATGAACCACAGTTATTTACCCAGTCACCAGTTGATAAGCATTTAGTTTATTTCCAGTTTGGGATTATTATGAATAAACTGCTATAAACATTCATGTTTATAACCTGTTTAGTTTTAGAATATTTGGGTTAATATGGCATTATCTTGAGTACCTGGCATTCTGTTGAGTGATTAATTGATGGATTCCTTAGTCTTGAGGTCAGATCAGTCGCTCAGTCGTGTCCGACTCTTTGCGACCCCATGAATCGCAGCACGCCAGGCCTCCCTGTCCATCACCAACTCCTAGAGTTCACTCAGACTCACGTCCATCGAATCAGTGATGCCATCCAGCCATCTCATCCTCTG
>NW_011494606.1:2847671-2847907 GCF_000754665.1 Bison bison bison
AAATTAAAAGACACTTGCTCCTTGGAAGAAAAGCTATGACCAACCTAGACAGCATATTAAAAAGCAGAGACATTACTTTACCAATGAAGGTCCATCTAGTCAAAGCTACAGTTTTTCCAGTGGTTATGTATGGATGTGAGAGCTGGACTATAAAGAAGGCTGAGTGTCAAAGAATTGATGCTTTTGAACTGTGGCGTTGGAGAAAACTCTTGAGAGTCCCTTGGACTGCAAGGAGA
>NW_011494606.1:2848007-2856337 GCF_000754665.1 Bison bison bison
TGTGTGAGGTGGCCAAAGTACTGGAGTTTCAGCTTTAGCATCAGTCCTTCCAAAGAAATCCCAGGGCTGATCTCCTTCAGAATGGACTGGTTGGATCTCCTTGCAGTCCAAGGGACTCTCAAGAGTCTTCTCCAACACCACAGTTCAAAAGCATCAATTCTTCAGCGCTCAGCCTTCTTCAATAATCTAAAATATGAACCCCCTATTAGAAATTAGAGATGAAGAAACTTATTGACTGTTTTCAATGATAATTTGGAGGGTACTTACTATA
The DNA here is from genome assembly GCF_000754665.1 of Bison bison bison. Taxonomy (NCBI): domain Eukaryota; kingdom Metazoa; phylum Chordata; class Mammalia; order Artiodactyla; family Bovidae; genus Bison; species Bison bison. The sequence continues at coordinate 2,848,279 of NW_011494606.1, forward strand.
TGACATTTTGGACATACTTTTTTTTATTTAATTTATCATGCTGTAGTAGTAAAAAGATAAATAATACATAGTGGAGTATATAGAAATGTATAATGGCAACCACTGGACTAAGAATTTAGAAATTGAGTTCTAGTCATTTAATCTGGTTTTATTTCCAACTCTATCTTTTATTAGACTTCAGACACATTGTGACTTTGAACAAATTAGTAACATTCTCTGCATGAAGGAAGATAGAAGTAATATTTCCACATTTTTAAGTATATTCATATCTCATTTAGTCCTAAAGACCACCCTATGAGGTACCTATGAGCTAAATAGTACTAGTCCTATTTTACCGGTGAGTGTTAACCAAGATTCACAGAAGTGAAGCAATGGGCAATGGTTGAGTCAACAACTGACTCCATATCAGCTTTTTCTGGAAAATTGAGATAATACTCTTAACTGTGATTCCATTAATAAGACTCAAAACTGCTTGTCTCTTGCTTCCTCCCCCAACCCCCAACTTTAGATTGAAGTATAGTTGATTTACAGTGTTGTGTTTCTGGTGTACAGCATGGTGATTCCGTTATATATACATGTATATTATTTTTCTTTATGGTTTATTACAGGACACTGAATATAGTTACCTCTGCTACACAGTTGTTGTTTAGTCACTAAGTTGTGTCTGACTCTTGCAATCCCATGGGCTGCAGCCCACCAGGCTCCTCTGTCCATAGAATTTCCCAGGCAAGAATACTGGAGTGGGTTGCCATTTCTTCTTCAGGGGATCTTCCCAACCCAGGGATTGAATCCAAATCTCCTGCACTGGCAGGCGAATTCTTTACCACTAAGCTATCAGGGAAGCCCTGTGCTACACAGTAGGGCTTTGTTATTTGTGCATGACTCCTTCCCTTTTTATTTATAAAAGTCCCTCTTTCCTTGTCTCCTGTCTACCTATTCTGCTATCTCTTAAGAGAAATCTAAAACATGGGGGCTAACCTTACCATATTTATTTTTTAATTGCAAAAGATTATACACTGGCAAAGGGCTGGAACATTTATTTATCTTTTTATCATAAACATTAGAAAAACACTAAGTTGCCTAGCAAATATTTGATCGAATTCCACAGTATAGTCTCACAACCTGACAGCTAGTTCTCACATGATTCCTGTTAGTACATTCTCTCAACCATTTTTTCCAATGTGATTCTTATTGCATTGCTTCGTTCAGTAACTCAAAACTGCATTCTACTACTTCTGTGTCACAGTCAACCCAATAATTACTCACATTTGAAAATCAGCTTGGTTGCTAATTTCTTCCACATACAGCTTCTTCTTCATGGCCAAGACTCTATCTTCTGCCTTATGGTTGTTCAAAATTACTATAAGTAAGCAAGTTGATGAATCTTTCCCCTTCTGACATTTGTTTTGCAGGATTACACCAAACTTGATAAAAACTTATTATCTGCAACTCTATTCTGTAGAACTTCTTAGGATAGTTCTACTGATTTGTCCTGTAAAGTCGTTCTGTGAATGAACCATGCAGAGTAAACACATCATTAGGTTTTCTTTCTCTTGGCTTTCCTAATGAGGGTAGAAATCTTATACAGCTGGAGAAGCCTGGTATTCCTTTTGAACTGATTTATTTTCTCGGCATATGCTTCATTTGACACTTGCTTAGAAGGTGCAGAGAGCTTTTTTAGTTAAGTACTGTACAGTATTTCAAACAATATTATAGCTACACTATAGCTGTTGAGCTTTTCCAGATACAAAGCTGCTCTTTGCTCTTTAAAAAACATTCCTATCCTAGTTCTTTAAATTACTGCTTTCAGAATTCTTTATATTACTGCTAGAGAGAATTAAGCTGAGTACATTTAGAAGCTCTTTTCAGAAACAAATTTTGGTTTCAGAAGCTGCTGCATAAAGCCAGCAGTTTAAAATGTCTGCACAAACCAAGGGCAACTAATTCTGCTCTTATCTAGTTGGTGAGAAAATAGTGATTTGGAGTCAGATAATATACTGTTATGGTCTGATATAAAGAACCTATGCTTAGAAGCCAGATAAATCTAGGTTTAAATCCCATTATGTGCTTGCTGACAGTTTTTCTTCTGCAGAGTTAAAAACTACTGTTTTTAACTACTGCTAGTGGTAACAAGAACTTCTTTATAGAGTTTGATTTCAGTAACTGAAAGTATGTACAGTACCTGTATGTGCTTAGTCGCTCAGTCGTATCCAGTTCTTTGCAACCCCATGGACTGTAGCCCACCAGGCCCCTCTGTCCATGGGGATTCTCCAGACAAGAATACTGGAGTGGGTTGCCATTTCTTCCTCCAGGAGATCTTCCCAACCCAGGGATCGAACCCAGGTCTCCCACATTGCAGGCAGATTTTTTATCATCTGAGCCACTAGGTAAATCTACTCTTTAAATATTTCCTTTCCCTGTAATCTTTCCCCTATACCCTCAAAAAAAAACAACTTCCTTTATCACTCAAATGTGATTTGTTGTTGTTAATCTAAATATGTCTCCTGAAGGTTTGAGATAGATGAATGTAGCAGGGCTGACCTCCTCAATAGTGCTGATAATCATTTTCAGCACAAACTCTGGACTATGGGAAGACTAGACTGCCGTAAGGTTTTTGAAAATGCAGGTGACCATAAACAGTGACCTGATACAGACCTTCAGTGTGACTGAATAAGGCATATTCCATCTTATTTTTGAAGTATCTACTACAGTGAATATGGGTAAGACATCCCACTGAGAGACGTGTTCCTTTGCCCTTCTGTCATTTTTCCTTCTTTCTGGACTACAACACAGACAAGATGGCTGAAGCTTCAGCAACTAAACTCTCTGGGCCACAGGATGATGTAGAAAGATATAAAGTACCTCAGTCCTTGATCATGTAGCTGTATATTAGCTCTAGACTGCCTAATTATCATTCTCTTTTACATGAGTGGAAAATACCAAGAGGTGGAATGTATAAGGGTTTATATTTCTGGTGTCTGTTACTAGCAGCAGAACCTAATCCATACTGATTTAGATATCAGTCTGGATATAGGCATCTGACTCATCTCAGGTGACCACTGAAATACCTTAAAATAGTATACCAGCATTTAAACATGGAAAAGGCACATTCATATACCTGAGATACAGAAATGTCAAGAAATTTCTATTAGAAATAACCTAGATATTCCCACTGAAAGCAACTAGAACTCTTTGAAGAATGGTTGTTTGGATCTTTGGTAGGAAGTGTACATGATGACCCTGGGATACCTTGTCATAGAAGAAAGCAAGACAGCTCTCAAAACTATTTTGTTGTTCAGTCACTTAGCCACATCCAATTCTTTGTGATCCTACATACTACAGCATGCCAGACTTTCCTGTCCTTCACTGTCTCTCTGAGTTTGCTCAAACTCATGTCCATTGAGTTGCTGATGCCATCCAACCATCTCATACTCTGTTGCCCCCTTCTCCTCTTGCCTCACTGTTTCCTAGCATCAGGGTCTTTTCAATGAGTTAGCTTTTCACATCAGGTGCCCAAAGTGTTTGAGCTTCAGCATCAGTCCTTCCAATGAATTGACTTCCTTTAGGATTGACTGGTTTGATCTCCCTGCTGTCCAAGGGACTCTCAAGATGTCTTCTCCAGTACCACAATTTGAAAACATCAATTCTTCACCATTCAGCCTTCTTTATGGTCCAAATCTCACATCTATACATGACTACTGGCAAAACCATGGCTTTGACTATATGGGCCTTTGTTGGCAAAGTGATGTCTCTGCTTTTTAATATGCTGTCTAGATTTGTCATAGCTTTCCTTCCAAGGAGCAAGTGTTTTAATTTCATGGCTGCAGTCACTATGCACAGTGATTTTGGAGCCCAAGAAAATAGTCTGTCACTGTTTCCACTGTTTGCCCATCTGTTTGCCATCAAGTGATGGGACGGATGCCATGATACTAATTTTTTGATGTTGAGTTTTAAGCCAGCATTACCACTCTCCTCTTTCACCTTCATCAAGAGGCTCTTTAGTTCCTTTTTATTTTCTGCCGTTAGAGTGGTGCCATCTGCATATCTGAGATTATTGATATTTCTCCTGGCAATCTTGATTCCATTTTGTGATTCATCCAGCCCGGCATTTCACATGATGTACTCTGCATATAAGTTAAATAAGCAGGGTGACAATACACAGCCTTGACATATTCCTTTCCCAATTCTGAAACAGTCTGTTGTTCCATGTCTGGTTCTTATTGTTGCTTCTTGACCTGCATACAGGTTTCTCAAGAGGCAGGTAAGGTGGTCCGGTATTCTCATCTCTTGAAGAATTTTCCACAACTAGTTGTGATCCACACAGTCAAAGACTTTAGCATAGTCAATGAAGCAGATGTTTTGGGGGGGGATTCTCTTGTTTTTTCTATGATCCAATGCATGCTGGCAGTTTGATCTCTGGTTCCTCTGCCTTTTATAAATCTAGCTTCTACATCTGTAAGTTCTCAGTTCACATACTGTTGCAACCTAGCTTGAAGGATTTTGAGCATTACCTTGCCAGCATGTGAAATGAGTGCAGCTGTGTAGTAGTTTGAACATTCTTTGGCACTGCCTTTCTTTGGGATTGTAATGAAAACAGAAACTACTTGGGTTATGTCAAAAGGACTTTGGAGTCAACCTGGAGAGATCTGCACTGGCTAAAGATGGGATGGGCTCCCCTGGTGGCTCAACAGTAAAGAATCTGCCTGCCACTGCCAGAGACATGGGATGGATCCCTGGGTCAGGAAGATCCCCTGGAGATGAAAATGGCAGCCCACTCCAGTATTCTTGCCTGGGAAATCCCATGGACATAGGAGCCTGGTAGGCTACAGTCCATAAGGTCACAAAAGAGTCACACACAACTGAGCAACTAAACAACAGCAACAAAGATGGGGTATTTTGAGCATCAAAAAGTAGTCGCTGTGGTGAACTGAAGCACACTGAATAGTTTAAAATTAATGAATTCAGACGTTACTTTAAAAAAACTCATTTATTTTTGGAGGTCATTAGGGACTCAATTTATTATTTTGAAGATTGGTAAATAAAAGGAGAGATTCAAGCATTAGTTCTGCCTCTCCTGTACGAACTCTATAGGGATAACCAAGTTGTTGGGAAGGGCAAGATTTTCTTTAACAGAAATATTTCAGGTACTATGCTAGGAAAGGTTAATAGAATATCACCATTTTGCAGCCCATAATGAAAGAATTACTTTCAGTGCTTGCTAAAGCTATTTGATGGATTGTTAATGCAAAACTTTATGATAACTGGATCAGGCTGACAACGACTGAACACACAGATTAACCTTACAGAAAAAAAAGAGATTATCAGACATTTTATGATGAAAGTTCACACCTCTACCCAAGTATTCTTGCTGAAAAATCAAACCCTATTTTTGTCAAGCTGTAGAATCAGCTACTGGTTTACAGGAAATGCCCAGGGATAGAATCTGAGTTAGTACTCTGCAACTACTAAAAGAGAAGAAGCTAGGACTCAGCACAAGACAAAATCATTTTCTTGACATTAAGGTTCCTACAATAACAAGGAAGTTTTACAAACCACTTTTTCTGCTTACAAATGGTAAAAATTGTCTTTGCATTAACATAAAGAAAATGAATTCGTAAGACAGTAGATTGAAATGAATCAGTTCAGTTCACTCACTCAGTAGTGTCCAACTCTTTGCGACCCCACAAATCGCAGCACGCCAGGCCTCCCTGTCCATCACCAACTCTCAGAGTTTACCCAAATTCATGTCCATTGAGTCGGTGATGCCATCCAACCATCTCATCCTCTGTCAGCCCCTTCTCCTCCTGCCCTCAATCTTTCCCAGCATCAGGGTCTTTTCCAGTGTGTCAGCTCTTCGCATCAGGTGGCCAAAGTATTAAAGTTTCAGCTTCAGCATCAGTCCTTCCAATGAACACCCGGGACTGACCTCCTTTAGGATGGACTAGTTGGATCTCCTTGCAGTCCAAGGGGCTCTCAGGAGTCTTCTCCAACACCACAGTTCAAAAGCATCAATTCTTAGGTGCTCAGCTTTCTTTACAGTCCAACTCTCACATCCATACATGACTACTGGAAAAACCATAGCCTTGACTAGACTGACAAATGTCTCTGCTTTTTAATATGCTGTCTAGGTTGGTCTTAACTTTCCTTCCAAGAAGTAAGCGTCTTTTAATTTCATGGCTGCAATCACCATCTGCAGTGATTTTGGAGCCCCCAAAAATAAAGTCAGCCACTGTTTCCATTGTTTCCCATCTACTTGCCATGAGGTGATGGGACCGGATGCCACGATCTTAGTTTTCTGAGTGTTGAGCTTTTTCACGCTCCTCTTTCACTTTCATCAAGAGGCTTTTTAGTTCCTCTTAACTTTCTGCCATAAGGGTGGTGTCATCTGCATATCTGAGTTATTGATATTTCTCCCGGCAATCTTGATTCCAGCTTGTGCTTCCTCTAGCAAAGTGTTTTTCATGATGTACTCTACATTTAAGTTAAATAAGCAGGGTGACAATATACAGCCTTGACGTACTCCTTTTCCTATTTGGAACCAGTCTGTTGTTCCATGTCCAGTTCAAATTGTTGCTTCCTGACCTACATACAAATTTCTCCAGAGGCAAGTCAGGTGGTCTGGTATCCCCATCTCTTAAAAATTTTCCAGTTTGTTGTGATCCACACAGTCAAAGGCTTCGGCATAGTCAATAAAGCAGAAATAGATGTTCTTCTGGAACTCTCTTGCTTTTTCGATGATCCAGCAGATGTTGGCAATTTGATTTCTGGTTCCTCTGTCTTTTCTAAAACCAGATTGAACATCTGGAAGTTCATGGTTCACGTATTGCTGAAGCCTGGCTTGGAGAATTTTGACCATTACTTTACTAGTATGTGAAATGAGTGCAATTGTGTGGTAGTCTGAGCATTCTTTGGCATTGCCTTTGTTTGGGATTGGAATGAAAACTGTCCATTTCCAGTCCTGTGGCCACTGCTGAGTTTTCCAAATTTGCTGACATATTGAGTGCAGCACTTTAACAGCATCATCTTTCAGGATTTGAAATAGCTCAACTGGAATTCCATCACCTCCACTAGCTTTGTTCATAGTGATGCTTTCTAAGGCCCACTTGACTTCACATTCCAGGATGTCTGGCTGTAGGTGAGTGTGAGTGATCACACCGTCATGATTATCTGGGTCGTGAAGATCTTTTTTGTACAGTTCTTCTGTGTATTCTTGCCACCTCTTCTTAATATCTTCTGCTTCTGTTAGGTCCGTGCCATTTCTGTCCTTTATTGAGCCCATCTTTGCATGAAATGTTCCCTTGGTATCTCTAATTTTCTTGAAGAGATCTCTAGTCTTTCCCAATCTATTGTTTACCTCTATTTCTTTGCATTGATTGGTGAGCAAGGCTTTCTTATCTCTCCTTGCTATTCTTTGGAACTCTGCATTCAAACGGGTATATCTTTCCTTTCTCCTTTGCTTTTCGCTTCTCTTCTTTTCTCTGCTATTTGTAAGGCCTCCTCAGACAGCCATTTTGCTTTTTAGCATTTCTTTTTCTTGGGGATGGTCTTGATCCCTGTCTCCTGTACAATGTCATGAACCTCCGTCCATAGTTCATCAGGCAGTCTGTCTGTCAGATCTAGTCCCTTAAATCAATTTCTCACTTCCACTGTATAGTCATATGGGATTTGATTTAGGTCATACCTGAATGGTCTAGTGGTTTTCCCCACTTTCTTCAATTTAAGTCTGAATTTGGCAATAAGGAGTTCATGATCTGAGCTACAGTCAGCTCCCGTTCTTGTTTTTGCTCACTGTATAGAGCTTCTCCATCTTTGGCTGCAAAGAATATAATTAATCTGATTTTGGTGTTGGCCACGTGGTGATGTCCACGTGTAGAGTCTTCTCTCGTGTTGTTGGAAGAGGGTGTTTGCTATGACCAGTGCATTTTCTTGGCAAAACTCTATTAGCCTTTGCCCTGCTTCATTCTGTGCTCCACGGCCAAATTTGCCTGTTACTCCAGGTGTTTCTTGGCTTCCTACTTCTGCATTCCAGTCCTCTATAATGAAAAGGACATCTTTCTTG
>NW_011494606.1:2856616-2859604 GCF_000754665.1 Bison bison bison
GTAGGTTTCCCAGGTGGCGCTAGTGGTAAATAATCACCTGCCAATGCAGGAGACACAAGAGACATGGGTTCCATCCTTGGATCTGGAGGATCCCCTGGAGTAGAAAACAGCGTATGAGGTTGCAAAGAATCGGACATGACTGAGCAACTGAGCACACATGTACATGCATACTGCACACAGGTAGCACAGTAAGGCTACCTGGTCTGCAGGTGGATTAGGACAATTAAGCTCTTGAAAATATGATTCCCATATCTAGCAACACCTTACAAATGCACTACAATGCTTCATTTCAGCTAATAATTATTATGATATTCTGAGATAGCTTGCTGAAGCAAAACCTTTCTCCAGAGATAAAAATGGAGCTTAACAACAGTTTCATCATAATTTGAGGCATTGAAAAATAATGTACTGGTGTCCTAAAACCTCCACAGCAGCAGTATTTGTAAGAAGAGTAACTAGCATTAGTGTAAGGAGTTTGGGAGTAAAAAATTAGAAATCTTCAGATAAAAAAATTTTATTCCACAATTGTCTTCTTATTAGCCATGGGGAAGGGGGAGGGGGAGGGAGATTGCTAAGAAAAGAGAAACAAAGAAAAACCCAGAATAGAAAAAAATTTTTTTTCTACTTAATTTCCAGTAAGAACATATACTCTTGGACATAAATTATTTGTAATTACTCTTGGGATGAAAATTACCCGTAACATTAAAGCTCAAATTTATCTGCTAGGTTGGTTACTCAACACAAATCTGTTTTGAAGCAACATAAACCAATACTTCTGTGTTTTAGTCTCTTACAAGCATTTCCATTCTCATGAAAGGTAAAAACAAAACAAAAATGAAACCTTCAAACTATAGGGATAAAGAAGAACCACATATACAACAGAAATTAATACAACATAAACCAATATTTCAATTAAAATTCTTTGGAACTGCACATTTTTTTACAATTTTTTTCCTTTGGGAGATAAAATGCAAATAATAAAAAAGTCACTATCTTAACTATTTTTAAGTGTATAGTTACGTGGTATTAAATATATTTGCAATGTTGGGCTACCATCACTACCATTCATCACCATTACTCTTTTCATCTTGTAAAACTGAAACTCATACCTATTGAACAATAACTTCCTATTCCTCTCTCCTCACTAGCCTCTGGCAACCACACTTTCTGTGTCTATGATTTTGACTACTCTAAATATTTCATGTAAGTGGAATAATATAGTATTTGTCTTTTTGTGACTGGCCTATTTCACTTAGCACAATGAACCCATGTTTCATACAGGTACATATGTCAGTTTTCCCTCCTTTTTAAGGCCCTGCACTTTGCTGGAGAAGGAAATGGCAACCCACTCCAATGTTCTTGCCTGGAGAATCCCAGGGACGGGGGAGCTTGGTGGGCTGCTGTCTATGGGGTCACACAGAGTCGGACACAACTGAAGTGACTTAGCATAGCATAGCATTTGCTGGAGCAGCTGTGAAGAGATACCTCACGTCCAAGGTAAGAGAAACACAAATAAGATGGTAGGCGCTGAGAGAGGGCATGAGAGGGCAGACACACTGAAACCAAATCACAGAGAACTAGCCAATCTGATCACATGGACCACAGCCTTGTCTAACTCAATGAAACTAAGCCATGCCCGTGGGGCAACCCAAGACGGTTGGGACATGGTAGACAGGTCTGACAGAATGTGGTCCACTGGAGAAGGGAATGGCAAACCACTTCAATATTCTTGCCTTGAGAACCCCATGAACAGTATGGAAAGGCAAAATGATAGGATACTGAAAGAGGAACTCCCCGGGTCAGTAGGTGCTCAATACGCTACTGGAGATCAGTGGAGAAATAACTCCAGAAAGAATGAAGGGATGGAGCCAAAGCAAAAACAATACCCAGTTGTGGATGTGACTGGTGACAGAAACAAGGTCTGATGCTGTAAAAAGCAATACTGCATAGGAACCTGGAATGTTAGGTCCATGAATCAAGGCAAATTGGAACTGGTCAAACAGGAGACGGCAAAAGTGAAGGTTGACATTCTAGGAATCAGTGAACTAAAATGAACTGGATGGGTGAATTTAACTCAGATGACCATTGTATCTACTACTGTGGGCAGGAATCTCTTAGAAGAAATGGAGTAACCATCATGGTCAACAAGAGAGTCTGAAATGCAGTACTTGGATGCAATCTCAAGAACAATAGAATGATCTCTGTTCGTTTCCAAGGCAAACCATTCAATACCACGGTAATCCAAGCCTATGCCCCGACCAGTAACACTGAAGAAGCTGAAGCTGAACGGTTCTATGAAGACCTACAAGACCTTTTAGTTCTAAAAAGTTGTCCTTTTTCCTTTTCACTACAGGGGACTGGAATGCAAAAGTAGGAAGTTAGGGAACACCTGGTTGCTGCTGCTGCTAAGTCGTGTCAGTTATGTCTGACTCTGTGCGACCCCATAGACAGCAGCCCACCAGGCTCCCCCGTCCCTGGGATTCTCCAGGCAAGAACACTGGAGAGGCTGTAACAGGCAAATTTGGCCGTGGAGCACAGAATGAAGCAGGGCAAAGGCTAATAGAGTTTTGCCAAGAGAATGCACTGGTCATAGCAAACATCCTCTTTCAACAACACAAAAGAAGACTCTACACATGGACATCACCAGATGGCCAACACCAAAATCAGACTGATTATATTCTTTGCACCCAAAGATAGAGAAGCTCTATATAGTGAGCAAAAACAAGAACGGGAGCTGACTGTAGCTCAGATCATGAACTCCTTATTGCCAAATTCAGACTTAAATTGAAGAAAGTGGGGAAAACCACTAGACCATTCAGGTATGACCTAAATCAAATCCCGTATGACTATACAGTGGAAGTGGGAAATTGATTTAAGGGACTAGATCTGACAGACAGACTGCCTGATGAACTATGGACAGAGGTTCATGACATTGTACAGGAGACAGGGATCAAGACCATCCCCAAGAAAAAGAAATGCTAAAAAGCA